>NW_016157379.1:194284-274493 GCF_001687245.7 Rhagoletis zephyria
TTCAGGCTAGCTCAGCGCAAGTTCTGAACCAGTTTCATTTGCTGCAGGGATATCACACGCACTCTACAGCAGTATCCATCGCACGCAATCAATTGTCTTGCTTCTTGATCTCATTATTTCCAAATCGTTTTCATACACTTTCCGTTTAATTTACTGCCTAAGGTGTTTGATTCCACAGTGCGACGATCCAGACGCACCAAGTTTACACGAACCTTGGCTGCCCAATGCAGTACCTGGCACCTATGACAAAAAAGGCCATTTTACACCGGAAAATTGCTTTCGATACCAAGCAAATAATACGTTAGCGCTTGTCGCAAATGAAGTGAGCAGAATTTACAATACAAGTGAAGAAGCAAGCGAATGCCCGAAAAGCGATTTCAATCACAATGGGCGGGAGCGCTGCAATATTTGGGTCTATGACAATCAGGAGCGGACCATTGTGCAAGAAGTAAGTATGCCATGAAGCGGAAATTTCGAATTTTATTTTTAACTGCATTTACATATAGCAGTGATAATAATCGTTATACATACATATGTACATATGTATGTACATTAGACTGCATCACTCCCATACAAAAAAAAATCGGTACTATTTTTCCATTGGAATTATAAAATCTATTATATTTTAAGACGTCCACCAAAATATTTCGGAAAAATATTAAGATTTAAGTGAGCTGGACCGATTTGAAAATACCTCCAAAAATGGAGTTTTTTATGAATAAAAATAGTTTCTTAAAATTTGTTTTTTAAAAAATCCCCTCAAATGACAAAACGGTTCAAGCTTATAATATCTGCATAAAAAAATTAAAAAAAAAATCAAAAAAATTTTGATCGGAATCGTAATGATGAGATTTTTGATGCTGTATTTTAACTTTTTTCAAAGATTGGTATAGGAAAAACTTGAATAACTAAACCTAAACTCTTCCGATTTAGACTTAAGAGGTGTCATTGGAAAGGTATTTTCTCACCCTTTTTATTTCTTTGCTAATAAACACATTCAAAGGATGGAAGAGAAAGGTAGGATGAACGAACGTCATTCAAAGTTGAATTAAGATGTGTTGGTATTCGAAAAAACAAGATGGGACACGAATGCCGTTTTTTTGCCAGAAATAAAAACAGTGTGAAAATACCTTTCAACTGAGATCCCATAAGTCCAAATCAGAACATTTTTAAACCAAACTTTGAAAAAAGTAAAAAAAACAGCATCAAAAATCTTATTCTTACAATTCCGTTGAAAAGATTTTTAAATATTTTTATGCAGATTTTTTAAGCAATTTAATTTTGAAATTTCACACACAAACTCACACACACACAACAATTCCTTTTTTTACTCTCATTTTTTTATGATATTAAAATGTTGGCAAACTTCAAAAAAAAAAATCATGGCCGACGAATTGAGAGCACGGTTTTAACTTACTATGTTTTTATCATGATTAAGGCTCACATAATTACGACACAATCAATTATGATCGAAAAAATAGCCCAGTTTTTATTTTAAAGCTACAAATTTTTACGGTACACCTGTGATATTATACAGGCCTGCGAAATTTTATCTTCTTTCCCCTTTCAATAATTACGCATGTTATTTTTTTAAATATCTAGGTTTGTAAAACTAAAATACAGCTCTGTTTTTAGCATACTAATTTTTAATGACGACATGCATAACATGTGTAACAATTTTCATGAAAAGCAAAACATCAATTGACTTAAAATTTAATATTCACTTAAAAACACAGTATCAGTCAAATTATTCTAAAGAGACTAAGTCAATCTGAAAGAATCGCGAAAATTCGAAGTTAACGCTAGTAATGCGCAATAACAGCAAGCAAAATTTTAAAGTAATTTTCTCCGAAAATTTACGTGATGGATATTTTATTTTTCCAACTTGCTAATAAGTGATTTAAAGTGAAACCACCGCAAGCCTGCGCATTAGTAATTTTGAGGGAGCCAGCATTATTTTCTAATTAAAACAATTACACTGGGTCACAAATTGTGTTTTTTTTTTGTTTACCGGATGACCCTGCCAATTCCTTTGTAGATAGAATCGCTCGTTGATATGTATGTACGTGGCGTATGAGTAGCATTCTTTTCTGCCCATATTTTATACAAAAAATGTTTATACATTTTCATTTTATCACTCATGCCCTTTTGTTGTCGAAAAAGTTGGAACGGAGATGGTGCCGCACAAATTAGCTCAACCTTCAACATTTCTTATGTGACAACTAGTGTGCGTTTGGTTTATATTATTATTATAACGTAAATTTTTCTTATATTTGTATGGGCCTAATTTCGATTAATTTTATTTGCTGGATTGGAGTTGCTTCGGCCGATGGAGTAAAAAGGCGAAATGTTTATATTTTTCTCTTGCTCCTCCTACGCGTTTCGACACTCTTGTCATCTCCAGGGAGTCTGTTTTATTTAAACAATAAACAACGAAAACCATGATTAACAGAAATGTAATAATAATAAATATGATAATAAAAATAGCATAAGCGATATTTTTTCAAAACTTTCTCTTTGATGCAGATGTATTCTTAGAGCATCTAGATGCACTTCTGCATCAAAAAGAAAATTTCGAAAAAAATGTTGCTTACGTTATTTTGGCGGTTAGGGCTCGATATGTATGTACATATAAGATATACATCTATCAAGAATGATAGAATACAAGATTGCGCATTCCTGCGTGTGATGACGTCAAGATAGCAACGAATAGTGTAGATAAAAGAAAAAAATAATTGGAAATGGAGGAGAGAAAGAGTGTTAACTGTCAAACCATGGAGGTCGCCATATTTACATACATATAAACATTTCTGCATACATACAAACAGTTTGCTAAAATGACGTCACACGAACAGCTGATTCTGTCAAATTCGCCAAGAACAAAGTAGCGGTACTGCTGCTTGCGCCACCGCTGTCTCCCTACATCGTGTACATCTATTACTCCATCGGCCGAAGCAGCTCCGACCCAGCAAATATATTTTTCTGCTTGTGAAAAATGCAGATTTATTTAAAAACGACAAACTAATAGAAGAAGCGCAAAGTAATTTTTGCAAAGAGTAGTAGCGATTTTAAGATTTTGTGGACCAATGTCAAACGGTGACGGTGACGCAATGTACTTTCACTTTTCAACAAAGCCAGTCGTTTATTTTCTGTGCCAAGTTACGCCAATTGTAAATGCCAAGTGAAGCCAAGTCCTCCTCCACTTGGTCTTTCTATCGCACTGGCGCCTCCCTCTTCCTTCCTGTGCTACCACCAGCGGGTTCCGAGTTAATTACTTTCAAAACTCCATTCCATTCGGACGACATGGCCAAGCCAGCGGAACCGCTGTACTTTAGTTCGCTGCACTATGTCGATATCGTTGTAAAGCTAATACAGCTCATCGTTCTATCGTCTGAGGTACTCGCCGTCGCCAATGCGTATAGGCCCGTAACTCTTCCGCAAAATCTTTCTCTCGAATACTCACACCTCATCGGATGTTGTCATTGTCCATGCTCCTGCGCCATATACCAGCATGGGAATAATGAGTGGCTTATAGAGTGTGGTTTTCGTACGTCGAGAGAGGACTTTACTCCGGAATGGCCTACTCAGTCTAAAGTAGCACTTGTTGGCAAGAGTCATTCTGCGTTGGATTTCAATGCTGACATTATTATCGGTGTTAATGCTGGTTCCCAAGTAAACGAAATTCTGCACTTTCTCGAAATTATAACTGTCAACAGTGACGTGGGTGCCTAGGCGCGAATGCCCTGACTGTTTGTTTGATGACAGGAGATACTTTGTCTTGTCCTCATTGACAGACCCATTCGGTTTGCTTCCTTATCCAACATGGAAAAGGCAGAACAGACTTCGCGATTACCGAAGATGTCGATGTCATCCGCCTACGCCAGCAATTGTTCTGCAGCTCTTATTATCTTCTCCAACATCAGGTTAAAGAAACCACATGAAAGTGAGTCGCCCTGTCTGTAACCCCGTTTGGTAGCAAACGGCTCGGAGAGGTCTTTCCCAATTCTGACGGAGCTGGTGGTATTGCTCAACGTAATTTTACACAGCCGTATCAGTTTCGAAGGTAAGTCGCCTAACTATCTGGTAAAATTTTCGGGCATTGTTCCTGTCGGCCAGCATTTCAAGCTCTTCGCACTCGTGTATTTCTCATAGTTGATATTTCGGGCTCGCTGAAATCCGACTACTCTTCGGCGGCGGTACTTAATAAACGGGAAATGGCATATCTCGGTTAGTTGAAGGGTGCTCTCTGAGAGCAAGTGTGGACAGTCTTAGGACAGGGTTAATGGTGTTGTCCTGCCAATGTATATCCTGGTGATATAAAAGCATCAGCATCGATATTCTTCGGGTCAAGTTTACTTTTCATGCTCGTAAGATAAGCTAGAAGCTATCTAACCTTCGTTGGCCAGCTTTTCTCTAGGCTGGTTATCATGATACAAAGAAACGAATACGAAATTGGAAGAGAGAGAGAGAGAGATTGCGAGATTGTACGAGTTTGATTACGTTCTATTTAAATAAAATCGTCACTAAAACGTTCTTTTGTTTGCCGCGAACGGATAGCCAGCTAAACCCCCTGTTTGGTCTTTAAAACCGTGTTTACTTAAGCCACAAAGGGCAAAATTTATATTACGAAACTTCTATTTTTATAGGTTTTGATTTATATATGTCGGCAAAAATTATTTGGTAACAAAGATATAATGCTACCATTTTTTAATTGGAATGGAAGTCACTCACTATAAACATACTAGATTCACTTAAAATTTATTTTTTTTATATATATTTATGCATGTAAATTACTTACATATTCATATCGCTTTATCCTACAGTGGGAATTGACCTGCAAGGAAAACGCCTGGAAGCTTGCTTTTGTGGGCACTATGCATTTTGCCGGTCTCGTTGTTGGAACCGCAATATCTGGGTATCTGGCGGATCGGTACGACATCTTAGCAAATACTTTTATATAAGTAGACAAATTAAACAAACAAAAATGTTTCACAGTTTCGGCCGCAAAAACATCTTCATACTTTGTAGTGTCTTCATGGCCATCACTGGCATCGCCCAAGGTATGGCCTGGGACTATACTAGTTTTCTGGTATTTGCCTTCCTCAACGCAGTAGGTACGTCTGGCGTATATCCACTGGCCTTCATTATAGGCGTAGAAATGGTTGGTCCCAGCATGCGTGAAATGTCTTCAATAGTGCTCAATTACTTCTATGCCGTTGGAGAGGCCTTGGTGGGTGCTGCCGCATGGCTCCTACACGATTGGCAGCTGCTACAATATGCGCTATCTGTGCCGCCGGTTTTCTTCATTGTCTACTACTGGTTCGTGCCGGAATCGGTGCGTTGGCTGTTGGCACGAAATGAACGTGAAAAGGCCGGAGTGATTATAAAACGCGCCGCAGCTGTAAATAAGCGAGAGCTCTCCCTATCGTTGTTGGCCAGCTTCAAGGCGGAGAATTGTGTATCGCAGCCATCAACGCCTACCAAGACAGCGCAGACGAAAGCCACAGATAATTATCTGGATGTGGAAGAATTAAAGGACGATGGGCAAGAGGGCAAAAATGAAATATGGAAAGCAGTGCAGGAAATATTTAAATCAAAAACATTGCTTTTACGTTACACAATAATGCTCTACATTTGGTAAGTGGGCCAGAATGGAGGAGAGGAGTTTTATTAGTTCTTTAATTGCAGGGCAATAAATGCTGTAGTTTTCTATGGACTCTCTTTGAATTCTACGAGCCTTAGTGGCAATAAATATTTGAATTTTATTTTAGTGTGCCTAATTGAAATACCCGGTTACACGCTGGCTTGGGTGAGTTGTGTAAAGCGCCTAAAGGCCTATTATGGTTGGCGACATTGACGTAGATGTAATGTTTTTTTTTTTTTGTCAAAAAATAGCCCTCGCAAGTCCAACTCCAGTTAACCGGAGTTGGACTGACCAGGGCTATTTTTTGATTACGTCGACGTCGACAACCATAATAGGGTCGAATGAGTTGTAGTTCTACTAACTGGCTTGCATCTAATAAAAGTTTCTATAATATTTTAGGTGTCATTACGAAAATTAGGTCGCCGCTTCGCTCTGTCAGGTTCGCTATTTCTCTGTGCCGCCACTTGCGTAGCTGGCGGCTATTTGACCAAAGGTAGTATATTCGTCTATTCTACCAAATAATAGGTTTATTTAATAATGCAGGCTGACAAAATTCTGACAGTTTTGATAAATTTTTGTTGAAATGTTAAGAATGAATGACTTTTTCTAAATATATTTTGTATATAAAAATGGCCTGGTTTGCAAATGTCTTGATTTAAATTGAAAAGCTTAACTAAATCATATTTAGCAAGTATTTAGTACACAGAATAGTTTTGTCAGCCTAACTCTTTATACAATTATATTAATTTATTTTATACATATATTTATTTATAGTGAATAATATGTATATTTATATATTTTCTCTTTAATTATTGCTTTCGTAAAAATCTCAATGTAGTGCAAACTAACTTGGAGACACGTAAATAATTATATGCAATTTCAATAAGCATAGGGGAATAATCTGTCAAGTAATATTGAAAATAACTTTTTTGAAACATTTTAAAGGTTCAACTTGGGCTATTGTGACGCTTTTTTTAATTGGTAAACTAGGCATTACCTCATCGTTTGCTGTGATTTATACTTACACAGCGGAAATGATGCCAACGGTAAGTTGAAAATTTGTTTTTGTTTTGTGTATTCTAAAACAGGTACCGACATTTTTTATTATATTTTTACATAATTGTGTTTTTTTTTTGTTATGTTGTATTTTATTGTATTTAACTTTATTTATCTTTTTATTTCACGTTATCTGATTTTATTTTTTATTTCATTTTATCTTATTTTGATTTACTTTGTTTTACTTAATTTTTTAAATTTTATACATTTCTATTTTTCATACGCAGTTTTGCACTTTAAACGACGATATGTATCTTCTTAAGTTCTCATTTTTAAAATTTAGCGATGGAATCTTGTTCTTTATACAAAACTGATTATAATGCATTTTCTAAGATAGGTGTAAGTAACACCATTTCCGAACAAAAACAAGTATTACCATATTTAAGAAACGCAAAAAAGTGAGAAAATTGTTCTATTAAAAATTGGCCGAAACGAACATTAGCCTCTATGAGAAGTGGTTCGGTTCGCATCAAACATTTGCAGAAAATTTCGGTTGGGTTAATGATTCAGTTCTTCTTCTTTTTTATTGGCGCTCTAACCGCCTAAGCGATTTTGGCCGAGTCCAAAACAGCACGCCAGTCATTTCTCTTCTGGGCTAACTGACGCCAATTGGAAATGCCAAGTGAAGCCAAGTCCTTCTCCACCTGGTCGTTCCAACGCAGAGGAAGCCTTCCTCTTCCTCTGTTACCAGCATCGCGGCTCGCGTTGAATACTTTCAAAGCAGGAGCGTTTCTGTCTATTCGAACGACATGACCAAGCCCGCTGCGCTATGTCTATATCGTTGTAAAGCTCATACAGCTCATCGTTAAATCGTCTGCGGTATTCGCCATCGCCAACGCGTAAATGTCGGTAAATCTTTCGCTGAATCTTTCTCTCTAAAACTCCAAGAGCCGCTTCATCAGATGTTTTCGATGTCCATGCCTCCGCGCCATACCCCAGCATATGTATGATGAGTGACTTATAAAGTGACGAGAGAGGACTTTACTTCTCAATTGCCTACTCAGTCCGAAAATAGCACTTGTTGGCAAGAGTGATTCTCCGTTGGATTTCAAGGCTGACATTATTATTGGTGTTAATACTGGTTCCCAAATAAACGAAGTCGTCTACTTTTTCAAACTTGTAACTGTCAACAGGGACGTGGGTGCCAAGACGCGTATGCTCTGACTGATTGTGTGATGACAGGTGATACTGCGTTTTGTCCTCGTTCACCACCAGACCCAGTTAATAAGTAGAAAAAGCGTTTCAAACGGTTCAAGCCCGTCCCTTTTAATCTTATTTAATTTTAATTTTATTTTATTTTGTTTTAGTTTAGTTGAATTTATTTTAATTGAATTTTTTCATTTTATCCAATTTAACTATGTGTAAATTAGTTGTATTTAATTTATTTGTTAAATTTAATTTTAATTTATTTTCTTTTATTTTAAGGTACTTTTAGGGGATTCACAACACGTGTTAAGCGTAGTAATGTCTTAAAGTCTAAAAATGTGTCAATACTAGTTTAATAGATTTGTAACTGCACCAATCAGCCTTATCATGAGTTTCATTTTCCCCGAACCGGTTCACTTTTCACTCTTGGTTTCCATAGTTTTACTATGAGCGGATGACAAATTTTCGGGTGAATTTTTTTTTCAGGCGAAACTCAGAATATTTTTTTGAACTGATAGGAAATCTCTTTTAACGTTTTTAACCGCTATTTTGCATATACAAATTTGAATAATTTGAGGCATTGGGCCTCATGCATAAAAAGTGAGCTTAAGCTCCCACTTGATTTTCAGTAAAAATTCTTGAGCCTGAGCTCACTTCATCAGAGCAAAAACTAAGTCTGACATCGCTAAACACGACTTGAGAATCCCCTAAATATATGTATGTATGTATAGCCGAAAGCCGCTGCATTTTTTTTAGTTTATTTAATAATTTTATTGTTATTTAAGCTTTTAAATATGTAAGCGCAGTTTTTTGGTCTTGCATTTCGACACATTCGTTTTACTCATACAATTCATGTTGTTTGTATTTATGTTTAAAATACTGTTTTTTTGCATTGTTGACTAGTAACTGCATCTATGACATACAAACATACATACATATCGTTGCCTTAATATAGAAAGGCCCTATCTCACATCGTCGCTGAAATGCACAAAGCCGTAACTAACTAAACTTCTTTTATTGCATAAAACGATTTGGGGCCACATAATTCGATCAAATGCATCAAATTCAATTAAAACGTAAATTTTCGATTTTTAGTTAGTTACGACTTTTTGTAAATCAGCGACGATGTCAGATAGGGCCTTTCTATATTAAGGCAACGATATACATAGGTACTTATGTATCTTAAATGCACTCATACGAATTAGGCATGCGAAATATTTTTTCCGTTTCTTACGCCACAAACAGCTGTTAATTTTTTTGTTTTTATTTCCCCAACCCAATTGCAGTTAATACGGAGTGGTGGCGTTGGAGTGATGTCTACGTTTGCACGTTTTGGCGCAATGCTAGCACCTTTTGTGCCGCTTTTGGTAAAGTATTAGTACTTTTTCTGCTTAAACGTCGGCTAAGAAATTCATGAAAATTATTTTTGCACTTGTTCCAAAATAAAAATAATAAAGGGTACATATTATGAGGCCTTACCGCTGCTACTATTCGGAGCAGCATCCTTATCGGCGGGCATCTTAGGGTTGTTGTTGCCAGAAACATTCCGCAAAAAGTTACCTGACACGGTGAGTACTTAAGCGCTTTAACAGAACTGTATATACATATATGTATGTATTTAAAAATAAAAATAATTATGCCTTTCTTAAGTGCAGCCTATTACGTACAAGTGTTTTAGCTTTTTTAATATGTACATATGTTTATTTTGTGTAGCGAGTTATAAAAATAATACCTTCCTTGTACGCATTTTCAAAACAGGTCGCGGAAGCAAAACAACTGGCAAATGATAAGCATGATAAGAAACCATCCAATGCGATTGTGTTAGACGAGCGGCCAGAGGGTACAAGTGCAGATGCAGACAATGCAACAGAACACCGCGACGAGGCAAGCTGAGCCGAAGTAGCTGCCACTAAAATAATTTTTTACAATAACCTTAATACGCATCAATAGCGCAGTGAAAACTTGCCTGACATGCCTTAAACATACATACATTCGTATGTATTTGTTAAATATTTAACAGGACATCTTAAGCGTTGTAATGCCCTAAAGTCGTAAAATTTTTCTAGGTAAAATTGCATTTAAACTGTTTTTATGGCATTCGTAACTACACAAAATTATTTTTAAACTCTTAGAAAATACATATATAATTAGCCCAGAATGATAGAATACAAGGATACGCCCTTCGGACAGGATTTTTGAGAATAATTTTTGTGTGACGTCACACTGGTGCAGTTGCAAGAGATAAATGCCAAAACGCGGGCAAGAAGGGGAGAAATTTTACAAGAAACACGTTAATAAGTTGCACAATTGTAACGTCAAACAAACGGCGATTCTGTCAAATTCACTGAAAGCGGAATTGCGGTACGGAGATGGGCGGCACCCTTGCAACTTCCTCTTCAAATGAAATGTCAAAATTGTGCTCTCTACTTGCAAGTTTTACAGGTTCTTTGTTCAAACGAACGCTATTTAGTAACAGCTTGTACAAGTTTTTTGCATAGCGAACAGAACTATAGGCCGTCATCGATTCGCCACATCGCTGCTTGCCATGTTTGAGATCCGGTCGCTTAACGAAAAATTTTGCATGTGAAAGCAGCAACAAAGTTAGCTAGCACGGATAGACGACAGCGAGTTTGGTTGTACCTCATTGAGTTCGTTCGTTTCGCCAGTCGTTAACTGTTGGCGAATCGATGACGCCTATTATATCTTTGAATGCCCTTAAACCCTTATTTTACCTTGGAACATATTTATGACTTTAAGATAAGACATTACGATGCTTAAGAATGATCCCTAGTTATAACTTATAAGTTACAACATAAGTTATACTACTTAAATATTAAAAATAAAGTATAATATAAGTAGTTAATTCACTCTTCAGGGACACTAAGTATAAAATATTTTGACAGCTTTTTAGTATAAATACATATACTTATGTACATATACATGTACACGCATATGCAATTGTTATGTACTATGTAATATGTGTTTATGAATAAATAACAAAATAATTAATAAATATTTAAACCAAATGTGTCTATCAGTTTTAAACTCTGATATGCGTGAATAGGTAGGTACTGAAAATAATTAGTATTTCGATTTTTTTTTTTAAGTCACTGATTTTATTTTAATTTAGCTCTGCTTTACTTTTAAGTTATCGCGAAATTGTTATTGAGCTATTTTAATTTTTTTGTGATTTGTTTCTTTAGCTATACAAAAAAAAATATCAAACAATTACGATAAAATTATAAAAATAGAGATAACCTTTTATTGAATAACCTTTTTGACCCAATTTCCCAATGTTTTTCTGAATTTCAATTGTGTTTTTCTGCAATACATTTGGGGTTTTCTGAAATACATTTGGCCCTTTCTGAATTTCATTTGAGTGTTTCTGAAATACATTGGGGGTTTTCTCATGATAAAAACATAGCAAGGTATAACCGTTCTCTCAATTTGGCGGCCATGATTTTTTTTTGAAGTTTGCCAACATTTTAAAATCATATAAATGTGAAAATAATAAAATGAAATTGTTCGAAATTGTTGTTGCTTGAGATTGAAAATGAAAATGTGTGTGTGAGTTTGTGAGTAAATTTAAAAATTAAATTGTTTGGAAACGTCAAGAATTTTAAAAGTGACTCTCAGCGGTTCTACCTTACTATATTTTTATCATGGGTTTTCTGAAATACATTTGGGGTTTTCTGATATTCATTTGGCCTTTTCTGAATTTTATTTGAGTTTTTCTGAATATAATTTGAGGTTTTCTTAAACACATTTGGCCTTTTCTGAAAATCAATTGAGGTTTTCTGAATATAATTTGAGGTTTTCTGAAACACATTTGGCCTTTTCTCAAAATTAATTGAGTTTTTCTGAAAATCATTTGTAGTTTTCGGAAATACATTTGTGATTTTCTGAAATACTATTGGAAAAGGTGTAGTTACGACTTTTCCATTTCATTTACGATGATGTTACGTCTTTTTGCATTTCAGGTGACGTATGTAAATCGAAATATGTACATTCCAAACAAGAAATTTTTTTCCTACACCCGTGCATATATTACATGGTTGGGACGTTATGTTTATTTAACGGTCTTTCATATATTTTTTTAATAAAATCTAACTTTAAACACTTACTTTACATTAAGATACCTTTGTACACACTATTTTAGCTAAATTATAAAGTTAATTTTTTCAGCTGAGTGTGCAAAAAATCACCAACGTCTGATGTATAATGCAAATAAGTCGTAAAATATACTACCTCTTGTGTTCTACGCACTACATTCTATTCGCCAAATATTCCTGTAAAAATTTCAGGTTCGACAACAACCCCATAATTCATCAATAATTTAAAAGACTGATTCTTGTTGCTATACAAACGAATCTTCTGATACAAATTAAAAACAGTCGGCCGTACTTTCGTCCAATCGACATCCAAATCATTAATGTCCACAACTGCTTCACAACGCTTGCCCCAGTAATTAACATAAGCCACCTTTACTTTGTCCCGCTCTTCATTGATGTACATGAATCCAACGACGTTGCGCACAACCAAACTACATAATGACAATGTCAAAAGACCTGAGGCACCAATAACACCTACTATCGCAACTGAGTTGGGTGACACTTGTCCGAGTTCCGATAGTCCAATAGTAATTGGTAGTGCCAGTGCCGTGAGCCCGCCTTGGTAGATTTTCAGACGTTGAAAACCGGCAGCAAGGCGTATCAGCGGCAGTCGATAAATAGTTAGCCACTCGTTGGACTTACTTCCAGTGGCGGTTGAGGCAGCGGTGGCATAGTTAACAGAACCAAAATTGGACTTAAGAGCTGCTGGTTGCGCAAGTAATGATGTTCTACTCCATATGGAGTAGGTATTGAACAAGTAAACTTGCGAAGGAGGGTGATACAACAAATTTACGCATACACGTTTGCGTATTAAACAACAGATGCTCATCTAGAATCATATTAGAATTCTCATTTAATTCATGTTTAACAAGAAATAACTAAATTTACCTTCTATTTATTTAGTTAAAATTTGTAAACACACACGCGCTGGCACAGCTGATTAACTTCGAATGTAAACAAACGCAGCTGGTTGATTTGACAGTCAGCTGGTAGCTTTCGATTACCGAAAATAACCGGAAATGAAATTGTTGTTGGGAAACTTGAATTTCCGCTATAAATGGCGGCAATGAATATTTGAATAATTTTTGCCTAAAAACTAGAGACTCCTATGTAGTTTCTGCTTGGGGAACATTGTGTTTCTATAAAATAGTTAAGCTCTTAACTACTCATACTCGTAGCCGTGGTTTTAATAATAAAATAAACATTTTTTTTTATACTGATTTTGGTTATGACCGGTAGTTAACTTTTCAACGTTGTACAGTATCGGTCATATCATTAGCACCCCTTTCAAAGTGTTTGCCACTTAGTATTTTTATTTATTTATATTTACAAATTTTCAATTAAAACACAGTTCATTCTCTAAGAAAACCTATTTAAACCCATCTTTGAAGAAAACTTAAAAAAGTGCAACAAATTTGTATCTCAGTTTCAAACTTTTTTCTTAGAAGTGTTGCATTTTTTTGATTATACAATCTTACTGCCCATTCAATTTTAATGTGGCAATGTGCAAGTTTCTAGTGGCTAAAAATTAGCGTCGCATGTCGCATTTGTTTCCATATAAAGCTGCCTTTAGTCGATTTTTGTCGTTCAACCAAAATCGACCCATGTAAATGGCAATTCAACCGTAAATTTAAATGTTTTGGCTAGTCAATTCCTCAGTCGATAGAAATCGGTCCGTTTAAAAGCAGCTTAACGAATAAACACAATTTATTTTTATATGCAAGAAAACGAAAACATCCTCTAAAAATAATTCTAAGAATCAACGGTAATTTTTAGCCACTTGAAACTTGCACATTATTGCACTAAAACTGAATGGGCTTTAAAACTGTAAATTCTAACACTTCTGAGAAAAAAGTTTGAAATTTAAATGAAAATTTGTAGCATTTTCATTAGTTTTCTACAAAGTTTTAAAGATGGGCTTATATAGATTTTGTTAGAGAATGAGAATCCTTAAAAATAAATAAATAAACATAATGGGCAAACAATATCACTTTGAAATGCTGGTGCTATTGTTATGACCGATACTGTGTACCAAGCCTGGAAATGAACAATATGAAAAAACACAAATTTTGCTTCTTTTAGGGCGAGACTTGCGGAGGAAATTTTTACGGAGCCAATATCACCATCACTCGGCTTGGACGTAATATATCGTAAGAACGATTCTCATGTATGAAGAAGCGATTGATTGATGACTATGACACCATAACTCAAGAAAAACTATCTACCTCAATATTTTAAATAAAAGTAAAGATCTGGTACATTTTTCATAACTATGAAAACTTACTCTCTAATTGCTATTTTGGATCATCTGCCTGTGGATTTTAGATGACACAAACCCGGCTTACTTTATTCTAAGTATGTACTAAGTATGTAGTCCATGATTTACTTTCTTTTCAATTAAATACACTCCTAAATCAAAGATCCCATAATACCCCTACGCCTTTTAACAAGTAAAGACCGACAATGTGGCTTTGTTGTTAAAATCTACTGTGCTATTATTGCAATTGTTCCTACTTCCTTTCAACTATGAGTACCAAACATTATTTTTGAAAATCAGATTTTCACCGAAGGTGTTAGCTTATTTTGTTGAAAACCCGCTTATCGGTTTGGGCCGAGAACAGAATTTACGCCGGTTGTTCATCTGAAATACAAGCAGGTCCTTCCGCACTGGGTGATTTCACTGTGTTCGTGTGCGCTCATGGTTTCGTTTTCTTCGATGCCGCGTCTAAGAATCTTTTCTCCGAAAAATTATTGTCCATTAAAAAGCTTATATTGTTGGATATTTCATTTTCTTCGTGCCCGTCGTCCACGCGATGTTGCCTTCTCATGTTAGTTCGATATCTCCACGGTTGCCATTTCCAATTTATTTTTCGGACCAAAAAATGGGCCAAATAGTCAAAAATGGACTAATATTTATTACATCGGGAGATTGTGTCGAGTTTATCCCTTTTTATCAAGAAAATATGCCAAATCAGTTTTTATAACGATTTTTTTTTTTATTGCATCCATAGTGCAGTACAATTGTATATTATTACCACTATATTGTTCAAAGTTTTACATTATAATTTGTTTCTTAATTTCGTTTTTATTAATGCTAAATCAAAAAATTTGCGCTCAGCTGCTGCGGAACTATGAGGCAGTCTAAAAATGTTATGAACTAAATCACACAATTCTCCAAATGCCGCTTCACCCAATCCATTTTTAATCAAACTTGCTTGATCCCAAAAACGTTCTATATTGGTACAGTTTTTGAAGTTACCTTCACTCAGCTTCAATTTACAAACTCAATTATGTCTGTATCATTTACGAATGCAGGAAATTGGTCGAGTAGGTGCAAAATTGATACATAAGTATCAGAAAGAACTTTATGTGGTGTAATAATTGCAAGATGTTTAATATCTTTTCAATTGAAATCGAATATTATTTTCATGTGCTAAATGCCATGATTAAAGTTTTGCCAGCAACTCTAATATTGGTCACCGAGTAATTGAAATTAGCCAGTAACCGCGATATTTTTTGAAGCATGCTGTCCTTATCATAATCCCGAGATTTGGATATTCATTATTTTCAACAACTTAAATCGAAACAATATTGTTTGAGACCTAAACCTACCATAAAATAAATAATAAATAAATGGGTGTGAAACCTACTTTTTATAGGGGCGGTTTTAGGTTTTCTCTCTGACGTCAGGATTTATTATAAAGATTTCAAATATATGATTAATTCCATTTTATGGAATTGAAAATAATTAAAATTTTTTGGATTCACAAGAACGAATAGGTATGTAAGCTGATGAAGTCAGAAGGACGGAATTCGAGGATGTTATCGAGTTTATTTAAGTTCTTAACATATAATTTTTTCAAAAACAAATATTGTGAAATTATAAAAATTCAATTTTAAAAGGACATTTTCAATACTTATCAGCATGATAAAAACATTACAAGGTAAATTCATTCTCTCATTTCGTCGGCCATGATTTTTTTCTGACGTTTGCCAACATTTTAAAATCATATAAAATTGAAAATAAAAAAATTAAATTGTTCACAATTGTTGTTGTTTGAGATTGAAAATGAGAATGTGTGTGTGAGTTTGAGTTTTGATTTTAAAATTATATTGTTGGCAAACGTCAGACTGCCTCTCAATGGTTTTACCTTGTTATGTTTTTATCATGCTTATCAGTACTTCCGCACCAAAAACTTGTATCTGTTTAAATTCTAAAGAATTTTCTCTTTAATTTGATACCCATACTTTTTCTGTAAGCACATTTCTCTGAATTTTTTAAATCAATTCGTCAGAGTGAAAAACAAAAAACGCGAATTTACTATATTTAGCCCATGGTTTCGCGAATATTTTGATATTTGTGTTTAAAATTTACTAACCCGCGGTGTTATATGTATGTATAATGAGCTTGACATTCATAGAAAAATATTTATTATTAAATAAAAAAAGAAATATAGCCAATGCTGGCCAAGAAGAAGAGTTTCTATTATTGCCATCAGTGCAAATTACAAATCCCGAAAATCTAGGGATTATGTGCCAAGAATCCCGGGACACATTAACACATTAACATTCCTAGGTCTAACATAGGGGGTTTAAGTGTCGGCATTTTTAGCTCGGTGTACTTTCAAAAAAATAGGAAGAAGCACTCCTATTTGGGATACAATATTGCGGATAAACGGAGCAAAGACTCTTCCTTCCGTAGTGTGCCTGTTAACGAAGCTTACCGTGTATCGGTTCTGCGCTAAACAAAAGCAACCCAGTAGATAATTTCAGGAGTTTAATGCCCTTCCGAAAGGCCTTCCTGGATGTCAAGAGGCCTTCCACTCTACATTCTTTTCTCCTTTCTTTTTTGTATGGAGTGGCACAAATTGAAGAGCTTCTTCTTTTGCTACCCATAGAACGCCTTCCAGAAGGGCGTCTGGAGGAGTTCTTTTAAAGTTGCTTCTTTAATTTATAAAAATCATACATCTTTAAAATATTTTCTTAAGGCTTATAACAAATATGTGTTACTGCAACTTAAAATGTTTATTGAAATTCATTTGTAATGCTAAAAAATACCCTTTTATGAATTCGCGTAAATTGTAAATGAATAAGCCCTTCTAGAAGGCATGCAGGGAAGCACTTTTTCAGCCCTTCTTGGGTAGAACTCTTAGAATGGCTTCACTTAAGAAGGCCTACCTAAATTATCTTCTAGAATGATTAAGAGGGTATCAAGTGAATAAAATTAACACAATAAACCTTCTTATTATGCACTAGGTCTGAAGCCTAAGGTTGATTGGTTCGTTGTACTATGCACTATCTCACAAAATGCCACTCAGGATTCAGTTACCGCATAATACCACCATTTTGCTGCACTTATCGTCGACAATTTCATTCTAGCCTATCCTCAAACCTTTTTCCAATTAAATAAATTCCTTTGAGCCGCCGTTTAATTTGTGCATATCGCTCATTGTAGCATCAGATAAATTCCGCTAACTGCATCAGTATTATTTCCCGGAAGTTGTATGTCTTATAGAAGTCAGTCGTTGTATGGCAGTTCTATTCTATACGCATGATTTCCAAGTAGCCAGTGACCCGTGATAGCTGCTACAATGCTAAATAATTCCACCTTTGCTATCTTGCAAATCTGGATCTCTGTTCACCTCCTCCTTGCTAGTTTCAGAAATTGCAAGTGGATTTCTAATTATATTTTTCTGAGTGGGTATCCCAGTACCACCGCTCGATTCAACCAAGCAAGCTCCCACCATGTCCATATCGTCTGCTCTCTCGTTGCATTCTATGTTTCTATAGCCGGGAACCCAGTCAAGAGAGATGGACATTGACTGAGTCATAGATCGTAGTTTAACCGTGCATTATATGACTTCCTTATACTTGGATTCAGTAAATGATATAGCTTGGAGTGCTGCATAGCTATCTGAGAAAATCACCGCTGTTTCTTTCCTGGTAGCACTAGTATTTACATTCCTATAGGCCTCACATATTCCCAGGACTTCAGTATGTAATATGCTACCATGGTTTGCCAACCACAGCGACCGATTGACAGCAAGCTCCTCTCAATAGACTCCAGTCCCTACAGCGCAGTCTATCTTGGATATGTCAGTGTAGATACTGATGGCTTCCTCATCAGCCGCTTGACCCCTTCTCAATTTCTTTCTGAAGGGAAACTGCACAAGTACATTCAAGCCAAAACCAGGCTTGATACCATGTATTCCGTGATTCTATTTTGCTATGACCAAAGGTCTTCGTTTCCCAGAACCGCGAATCCCTGAGTCTTGGTGCTGATTACTGATTTCCTTTAGGTAAAGATCAATGGGAATCGTATTGAAAATGACATTCAGTGCTCCTGAAGGGAGGATTTCAATACCCCAGTAATCCCCGAACATGCCGCTCTTTGTGTGCAACTTAGTCTATTCGCATTTTACTGTCGACTTAAAGCTGGTCACCATACTAGGGTGCCGTGGGTAACCTCTGTTGCTTCCTTTTGTTGGCCTTATGATAGTGGTGTACTGATGATCATTTAGTATAGAAAACGTTGAAGGTCTTCTTTTTACGTTTTTCAGCGTTAAGTTTCCGGTTTGATTATAGGGTCTACGATGACTTCCAAATATCTTGCTTTGGATACATCATACATATTTATAAACAATAATAACTCGATTTTACTTGGGTTAACACATTTAGCCCGCGTGTAGTTAACCCAGTGCTTCCTCTAGGATTTTCCTCACAGTATCAGTAAAAGGTTCTGTTACCACCAGCACAACATCGCCAGCATATGCGACCACTTTAACCCTTATTGAGGCATAAGGAGTATTGCCTTAAACAGTGTTCACATGAGACGATTTTACCGGCAATTTTTGAAGGCGATTAGTTGAATCTGAAGGTTGGCTGCCACCCTACTTCATTGAAAGCGATTAGTTGAAAGATCGTTCACACCAGGCGATTGTTGCTTTCAACTAAAAGTATCCTATAAAATCGCCTCAAGTAAACACCGTATTAAACTGGAAATAGTTTCAAAAATCATATAAATTTAAATTTTACGAAATATCCTCTCGACTGCCGAATATTCCACGTTTTTGCGAATAGTTGGCCTAAATATTTTTTATACGGAAATCAAATAAAAGTTTAAATAAACCAACTAAATACATACTTAAAAAATCTTCAAAGTTTTAAGAAATGTGTGCTTTTCATTATGTCCATATATGTACATATGTACTTATATTCGATCGAAAATGATTAATTTTTAACCGACTTCACAAAAAAGTGGAGGTTATTATCTATCAGAAAAGACAGGTATGTATGTATACATAGTGTATATTTATGTAAATACATAAATAAACCGGCTTATGGAAATTCTGAATGATTTGTAATTAACTAATCATTTCTTGTATTCAAACAAAAAAACGTCACATTACCAAAAGAAATACGCATTTGTGGCCACCAAATGACAATTTTACCCAATTATTTAGTTTTTCACGCCATCTATGCCTAGCCTTTCATATGTAAACAGTCAAAGAGTAACAACAATAAGAGAACCCCAAACAAACGAAAAACATAATTCTCTAACGATGAGCATGCTTATGTGTCCGAGGTCGCGACAGCGCTGCTCCGAGATCAGCGGGTGACCAATAGTCATCTCCCGTCCATCGAAACGGTCGGAGCAGTTCTAACGGGTAAATTGGAGTACACATTAAATATGTATCAAGTATATAGTATTTTTTATTTCCGTTCGCTTGGTACCTGTAGAAATCGATCAAACTCAAGATCAATGATTTTCGCCTTTGATTTTTTACGTGGAAGATCAACGGTCGCATAGTTAAATGATGTTACAAGTTGTAGCTGTAGCTAAATATTTGTTGTTGCGTAAAATGTGTTAATTGCATGCAACTAGAAAAACATATTTTAAATTGATCTTGACGAAAAAAACTGTGATAGACATTCGATGGTGGTCTTTTGTGAAAATTCGAAAGCTAAACTATTTTTAGTATCGCCAGCCAAACTGAATTTTGTATGCAATTTGCTCAGTGGAGACTATTTAGCACAAATTCATAGCGCAGGGGCGAGAGCGGGCAAGAGACAAGTGAATTTTCTTTAACAAGCATTTTGATTATGATTACAAAACAAGTGAACCTGAAGAAAATTATAAGGTAAATGAATGCGTTTAAGGGGGCCGCCAATCTAAATCGATGGGTTTGGAAAATGGAAAAGATTACTTAAATAATGAGATTTTATAACAAGCAAAAATACCTAGGGAAACCAAAAGAAAACCAGTGTTTTTAATAATGAAATGAAATAAGAAAAAAAAATAAGGCAAAATAAAGTTATATTAAAAGAAAAAATAAAATAAAATAACATAAAACGAAGTAAAGTCAATGCTCGTCTCTCTTGCCTTGGATCCAGGTTATAGGAACATCGAAGACAACGTGAAAGCAGATGAATTGTTCAAAGCAGGAGCGTGTTTGAATGACACTGAAGGGGTGGCACTAAGATGCCCTCTCGGAATAATCCAAAAGGATACAGAGTTTTAAGATATCAAGCCTAATCAAGGCCTTGCCTGATTATATCAGGAAGAAACCATTGGATCTGCTTAATAGAACAACGACAGAAGTATTGAGAATAGGAGCAACCATAAGTGACACTGATGCCTTGCCAGATGAAGAATAATACCGGTTTGTTTCCAAACCAATTTCGACAAAGGATGACGGATTTTATCCAATTAAAAAGCTTGGACGTCGTTTAAAAGGCAGAAAGGCTAGACTTGGATATTAAACTGTGCTCTACTCTTCTTTCTCAAGGCAAACACAAAAAGATTGCTCGCAACTCCGAAACAGATGGCTGGTATTTCGATAACTGAACTTAGTGCACAAAGACTTGGTTATGTGATGAGCTAGAAATTAGGACGGCCAGAGTGCAAACATGCTCGAATATGTACTATCGAAGAAGTTCTTTTTCATATCTGACAAAGTGCTTTCAAGACTTCCAGATATCTAGTACACGCTCAGTCTCAACTCAAATTGGGATTGGGGAATACATGTACGGCTTACTTGATATCAAACATCGCTTAAAGTTATCTTTGAAACGGACGGAATCGAAAATCGAATCTTTGGCAGCGAAATTCTATGGATGTATTGTTACACCATGCGACAAAACCAAAAAAAAATAAATAAATATTCAAAACACACAAAGCGATTAATAACTATAACACGAAGGTATGGGCCAAATACAGTTAAACTGCGTTTTTGGTTTTTCATTCTGACGTTAGGATATTTTTAAAGGACTTTGAAATTTTAATGATATGATTAATTCAAAAAATTATAATTTTTTTGGTTTACAAGGACGTATAGTTATTGGAAAGCGCTTTTAATTAATTTTATTTTTTAGCTAATAATGTTACAAGGAAGTGGTCTTTGTACTTGAAATAAATTTTTTTTTTTTTTCAAAAATAAATACTGCAAATTTTCAAGGATGTTCAAGCACAAAATTTTAAAATGTAATTTTCCATAAACATTCATCATCATGCACCAAAAAAAATTTTAGAGAATTTTATGTTTTATTTAATACCCCCACCGTATTCTACATTGCACTGAATTTTTAAAATATTTTTTTGAATTAATCACTTAAAATTTCAAGGTCTTTTAAAAAAAAATTCTGGCATTAAAGTGAAAATATAAATACGTAGTTTTACTATGTTTTGCCCATAGTTTCGCGAATATATTAATATTTTTGTGTAAAATTTACTGCATTTAAATGCAGCAACTACGACATAGTTGAAAAACTTGGATGAGAAATTCAACCTACACAACTTTAATGATGTATGCTCATTCTAGTTTCGAATAAGTTTTACTACGATACCGTCCACGGCCGTCAACAATCTTGCACGTTTTCAGGCTCAAGTTTTTCGTTTGACCAGTTAGTAGCTTTTCGGCCTCATCGGGAGTTCAATTTAAACTGCTAAAAATCAAGCAAAATTATAATGCTTCCGTCAAAACTTGCAGGCACAGTTTCAGTTCAGACTAAATTTTGTTTAACGCATTATTTCGCATTTTAATTTTAATTTTAGAGAACTTCCTTTTTTTAAACCAATATCTTTTCTATTTAGGAACACTATTTCTGGATGTTTTCCGGTTCAAGCCATCCCATCTAGTCATAGACTTAAGTAATAGTTTAAGTTTGACTCGCGGATCGCCCGAGCATACATACATCAACAAAATGTCGATGACATCGCTGGGTATCAGCACCGGTTTCATGATCGGTTACTGTGTCCTTGCCCAGATAGCTCGTCGTTTCGCCAAACGTTTCGTCGATCGCGAAGGCATCGTGCCGGTACTCATCAATGAAGCGATCGCTGCAGCAGAATTATGCGCTTGCTGTTTTGAATTAATCATTGGTAAGTGCATATTTACACAAGACCGAAGTTGCTCAAATAGTTTCTTAAATATTTACTTTTCTTTGATTTCGTAGTAGCGGATAATTTTGGTGTTGCCGCTTATGCAGTCTTTCTATTTATGCTTACCATTTGGTGGGGCAAAGTATGGGGTGATGCTTCGGCATGTCCATATACACACATGGAAGACCTGGTGGAAGGCAAGACATCATTGAAGGAAGTCGCCTTGCGTACATGGGCCGAATTAATGGGCGGCTGTTGTGTCTATAGGATAGTTCAAGTCTTTTGGTGGTTCGAATTTGCCGAAACTCACAAAGGACGCGCCTTTGAGGAATGCAACGCTGATTTACAGGTAAGAACTAGAAAGTGACTTTTGTTGAATATGCATGAACTTCATTTTGTAAGGAAGTAATATCGTCTCACTTCTAAGGTATTGTCTCTAAGAAGCACTAAATTTTAAATTAGCATTCGCTGCCGATGTTCTAAACTTAAACCAACTTAAGAAACCAAGTGTAGAAACAGAACCGCCCAAAAAACGTGACACTTTTTTCAAAATTTTTTGTTTGATACAAAAACACATGTAGATGCTCTCAAGGAATTTCTGCAACTATGGCCAACAAATTCTTTGGAGAGGACGACCCTTCGAACAGGATAGGCGCGGAGCTGCCAGCTATCCTAAGCTATGGGGTGCCATATTGGGCATAAAAAAGTGCCAATTAGAAAAATAAAAGTGCCGTAAAAGATTCGATTATTTTTAACCAAAAGAAGATTATTTCTCTCTTACCCATTTAGAATAAAATAAGAACCACGTTTCTGANAATAAGAAACCAAGTGTAGAAAAACGTGACACTTTTTTCAAAATTTTTTGTTTGATACAGAAACACATGTAGATGCTCTCAAGGAATTTCTGCAACTATGGCCAACAAATTCTTTGGAGAGGACGACCCTTCGAACAGGATAGGCGCGGGGCTGCCAGCTATCCTAAGCTATGGGGTGCCATATTGGGCATAAAAAAGTGCCAATTAGAAAAATAAAAGTGCCGTAAAATATTCGATTATTTTTAACCAAAAGATGATTATTTCTCTCTTACCCATTTAGAATAAAATAAGAACCACGTTTCTGAAACAAATTGGCAGGCCTATCATGGGTGCTCCATGCCGGTGATATGTATCGGTTTACGAAGCTTTTTTTTGTAATCTTGATTTTTGGGATACTGAGTAAACCGGATTTTTACAATCGATTAAACCGGGTTTCACTTAGTTTCATCTTAAAATTCCAAATATTTATTTTATTGAAAATAGAACTATTTACAACATTTTTATTAATATTATATTTATTAATATTATATTTATTTATTATATTTATTTTATTTTTCTGAATTTTCCTGTTATTTGTTGTACTATAAAAGATCGTAGATCTTATTGCGCTAATGTTTTTTCGCAATAAATGAAATGAATTATATCTGAATACTAGAAAATATTCCACCGCAGAAAATTACTTCTATACATAGTATAATGAAAAGCCAAGATTCTTTGTACCCCGTAATCTCGAAAACTACTAAACGAATTGAGAGTGACTTTTTTACTTCGAATTTCAATTGGATTGCCACCTGCCTGAAAAACTATAAGATGCGCACCTTTCGTTGGATTAAAAAAGAAGAGGTGCCAAATGAAAGGGACTAGCCTCTAGAAAAGCACTAATATTTTTTTAATAGGGTTGCCACCTGTTAATAAAATAACTATATTCAATCATAATAAGCGTAGGCATCAGTTCTGCACCGTCACTGTCAAATGAAAATGTATTATTTTTCAGAGTAGGATTGCCACCTATAAAAAAATAAAGATTTTCGCCGTTCGTTGGATTACAAAATGAGATACCAAATGAAATGAAATGGCCTTCGTACAAAAGCTTTCATTTTTTAATAGGGTTGCCACCTATTAAAAATTACTATCTTCTATACATAGTATACAGGAAAGTCGAGATATTTTGACCACGCTGAACAGATTTATACGAGACTTTTAAAGTAGAATCTGTATCGATAGGTATATTATCTTTAGTACTTCAAATTCATATAGGGTTACCACCTGTCTAAAAAATTATTAGATCCGCATTATTCGTTGGACTGCAAAAAATGAGGTGTCAAATAAAAGGACTCAGCTTTTACATGTTCAATAATGTACTACTTTTTAAGTAGTGTTGCCACTTTTAAAAAATTATAAGATCATCACCGTTTGTTGGACTAAAAGTTAAGGTACCAAGTGAAAGGATATGGTCTTTGCATGTGTAATAAGTTTTTATTTTTTGTTTGAGTGGGATTGCCACCTATTTAAAAATTATGTATGTATAATACGCGAGAGTATTTTTTGTTAATGACATTATATTTGCACAGTTCATTCAATTTAAAAAAGTGAGGTGTCAAAGGAAAACGCTTGACCTTCCGATTTGCAGTAAGGTTTTATTTTTCGAAGGAGGAAAAAAAAATGTGGGCTGTTCGTTAGGCTACAAGAACTGAGGTGTCAAATGAAAGGGCTTGGCGTTTTAGCGAAATTTTAAATTTTCGAATCCCTCCAAATTTCTTTGTTTTTTTTTACAACTAACAAACCAACGGATTTGATTTTTTTTTTGCTTCCAATATTTGCCCAGCTGTGAGCGTTCAAACTAAGCATGTTTCAGCAAGTGCATTAAGTATTTTCGCGCTTTTTTGCAGTACAAAGTTTGTTTACAGAAAAAATTTTATTTTTCTAACTTTCTAAATATTTGGATAAGTGGTTTAATTGAAATTTTTGGGTATGTGTTAAATAAAAAAAAAAGTATGTTTGTGGCCTGTGCTTATGGGTTTTAGTGCATAGCCGTGGTACAAAATGCCCTTTCTGATAAAGTGTTTTAGCATGTGAAACCTAATCTTCTGTGGAATAAAAGTTGGGTGGATTCGACAGGATTTTACCCAGTATTGTATTGGTTTTGTAGTCTATATTGTCTATGTCAAGTCGAAGAATTAGGTGCCGGTTTCTGCAATTTTTATTTTATTTTTTGCGTTTTTTAGGTACAATATCAGAGTCAAAACGCATCCTTTTTTAGTTTGACATAGTAACCAGTACGAACAAAAAAGTTTTTGGTTGTCGAAAATCATGTGTTTTCTAATATTATTGATCCCTAATAACATACAAATACAAAAATATACAAAAAATATTACACCTAAAATTTGTTTTTTTTTGGCCGATTCTTAGCCGACGTCTCCTCCTCTTAAACACAAAAAAAGGCTAACTTAAGGGCCCCTACCTATACCCAGTACATACTGCATTATCTGTTTCGTGCTGAAATAAGTTGGCGACAAAACTCTAGTCGAGTCGAAACTTAGGCAATGCGACGTTATACGAATTGACTCTCACAAAACGACTTGCAGTCGAAACTCACAACCATTCTAGCTATATTTGAAATCATCGTTAAAGGTTCCATTTTAAAGTACAGATATAATGTTCGGATATATTGCAAAAACATTCAACATTTTATAGAACGATGGAGCCCAGGTCTGAACTGTACTTTTATGTCAATAGCTTAAAAACTCAATGTTTAATAATCTCAAGATTTTTGATGTACCATTTGACCACTTCAACTCCTTCTCAACGTACTTCATTGCCACTATGAACTGTTACGATCGAAAAAATCCCTTGCATATGTAGATCTTTAAACTTTTGGTACGAATAGCTAGAGGTTGCCACTACCTTATGTAGGCATAATGATCAACTCCTTCATCGCTTACCACGATCGATCCGACGGCCCCGACACCGAATTCGGGACTGTGTGTACACTCGGTCGGAAGGCAAAGATGTAGGACCTAGAGTGCTGGTAAAGAAGACGAATCCTTATTCTAGAACTCATTATATCCATTTATTTATGAATTTTCGAAAGACATTTTTTAAATACAAATCTATAACTTTTACTCCCCAGGTACACCCCTATCTCGGCGCCGCTATCGAAGGTTTAGCCACGCTGCTCTGTCGTCTCGCTTCGAAGGCGCTCAGTGAGAAAGAGCCGAAGTTCAGCAACATCATTGACTCATTCATCGGCACCAGTTTAGTGGTAGCAGGTAAGCGAAAATCAGCCAACCAAATAACACTATTAGTCATTAGTTCTGTCCATGCACAACAATGGAACACGTGAGATCCCTCTCAAGAAAAGTTTATGCTTTTAATTATGTGATGTTTTCAGCATTTAACTACTCGGGCGGCTATTTCAATCCCGTGCTGGCAACTGCGCTCAAATGGGGCTGCCGCGGACACACCAATTTGGAGCACATCATTGTCTATTGGATTGGAGCATGTGTTGGCGCGCTGTTGTCAGTGCCGGTTTATAGAGTGCCAGTCGTCAGACGCTTCCTAGTGGGCGAACACAAAGAGAAGGAAGAATAGAATCGTGGCCAGCGAAGTGCCTTTGCCGAGTTGTTGATACAATGTAGCAGTTATTTGTGCACATCTTTAAAATTTTCGCACCTGTTTCATATTTTAACGTATATGTACGTATATGATTTTATGATAAATATAATTGGCATTTTTAATTTGTTAACACAAAAAGACTTTAGTTAAATGCAACGAAAAATACTCGAATTTTTTGTTATAGTGTTGAATACTTCACAGTTGTTACCTTATAATTGTTAAAAAAAAAACATACGTACTTACATACATTTTTGTACGTACGTTAAGTTAATAAATACATACATAAGTATGATCAAATACAAAATATGTAATTTTGTAAATATATATTTATAATTGTACTTGACCAAAAATTACAAGCTACGTTGTTGGTATTGTATCGGTTGTTATTGTTGTTGCTGTTGTCGCAGTTGTTTGCTTTCGTTTGCCGCGACGCTTGCGCGTTATAAATAAATTTACAACATTATCCGAAACCTTTTCAAAACGATAATCACTCGTTCCGAGTGAAATGTGCTTCGTACTGGCATTGCTATCGTTGACCGATGAATTCATATTCTGCGATGCGCTGTAATCCGTTTCATCTATGGTAACATTCATGTTGGAAACTTGCAGCGAATTGCTGCTGATGTCACTGAGAAAAGTGTCAGAGGCATTGAAGTCAACGGCTGGTGTTGCATTCGATGTCGAAGGCGCTTCAGCTACAGGCGTGGCCAATTCTGAGACAAGAATTTCATGCGTAGGTTCTTCAGCAGATTGTGCGGTCAGGGGCTGCGACACTTGCGTTATAGCTGCAATGTTAGTCGCCAATTTTGTTATAGGTCTCACCTCCGCAGCTGTAGCTGAAGTTTTATCAGTCACTTTGGGTGAGGCGAACATTTGTTCTAAACGTGAATCAAGTTCCCGATATTGCTCATCCTGACTAATATTGGCCGGTAATGATGTTGGAGTTTGCGGTGCAGGCAGTATGCCATTCGACTCGTTGGCTTTATCATTCTGCAGAATCTCGAGAATGTCGCTATTTTGTGGCAAATCAGACGCGCTAAATTCGCATGGCATTTGTGCTGGCTGTGCAGTCGTTGATAATTCCGAGCTGCGCGCTTCCTCCTCCACCTCGTCATCACTGTCTTCGATGCGCATTTTGCAGCGTTTGCGGTTGCGTGATTTGGGCATTACTTCGGGCTCATCATCTGTGCTCGCATATGATCTGCGTCGCTTTGGAATTTTGGCGAGTGTGTTCTCAGCACGCTGGGATGTATTTGATTCAACTATTTTGGAATGACTTGCGACTGAATCATTAATAACAGAAAGTGATTTCGATGAATGGCAAGGAACTTCTTTTTGTTTTGAGCTCTCAGGAGTTTTGTGCGCATTTTCTTTTTTCTGCACACACAGTTCTAACTTTGCGCGTTTCTCTAGACTTTCGATACCCACTGCTGCCTTCGAGAGCGTATTTTTGTGCTCTTCTGTTGCTCTTTTCTTCCCAACGACAGAACTTCTACTCCTTTCTTTTTGCGATTTGTAGTCTTCCGTTAACTTTTCTTTAGAACTACATTTCGCATTCAGTGTCTGCTTGTCGCGTGACCTTACTTCTGTTGGTGTGGTAACATCCACCTCTTTCTTGGAGAGTAGTACTTTAGATGAGGACTCTGGCTGCGCAGTTTGGCCTGTTTTGTTACAATTTTCGACTTCTTTTTCGCTTTTCTTTGTTTGCTTTATCTGCCCTGCGATCACCTTTTCGTTGACTTTTCTTTCCCGTTCGCTTGATATCTCTATTTTTAACTGATTTTGAACGGGCACATTTTTTTCGCCGCCAGCCAGACTCGGGTCGTTTCCAGTATTTGTTGAACCATTCTTAGTTTGTGAAGAGTGCGGTTTCTCAGTCAATTGACACTTGCGATGTTGTTTAACTTTCGTGCTAACTGCACGCAAGTCTTTTCCGTCGCTCATTTGATTGCTTTTAGCAGGTTTTTCTTCAGAACAACTAGTCTGTTCATTTTCTGTTTCTTGACTCTTGTTCTCTCCATCACACGTTTCAACTTCCTTAAGGCATAGCGATTTCTCTTTAAGATTCATTGCAGGTTTGTATTCATCAGTCTTTTGTTTTGTAAGTGTTTTATCGGCTGTTTCGCCGTATTTAAAACGCTTATTTGGTAAGTGGCTTGATTCGCTTTCCAACTCTTCCGTCGATCCTGCAGTCTTATTAGCTAATAACTTTCCGCTCTCACCTTCAGCTGCATTACTTCGATTAGCATTTATTTCTTCTGTCTTCTTTCGAACTTTTTTCGAGCTTGCAACTAATTTGCATTCGTCTACGATGTGTTTGACCTCCACTTTTTCTCTTGAATGCAGCAATTCCACGTTATCCACCTTTGTTGTCGTTTCCTGTGCAGGTGCAGTGTCTAGCATTATAACACTTTCGATAATTTCCGATGAATCGCCCACCTTCCTCCTTGCCCAATTATCGATTTCTTTTATTATGCGCTCACTTTTTGCCTTTTCAGCAGACAATGCTTGCGCTTCCTCCGGTGTTCGTCCATTTAGAAGTCGCGTATCTATCAGCTCCCTCTCAACAATAGCGTTTATTTCTACAATCTTGGTTTCTTCTTCCGTCAAAATTAACGTTTGTCTTATAGCATGGCTTTCCTCCTTTTTCGAATTCTTACTCCGCTTTGTACGCTTCTCTACTTTGTCACCAAACTGAGCACAATCTGTAGCACTATTTTTTGAGACTTCTCCATTAACAGCAGTCAGCCCGTTTACACTGTTAGCCTCCTCGGAGTTTTCCCTTTTCCGTTTAGCACCAATTTTTGGAATTTTAAATTTCCACATGATTTCCGCGCGTTTCACGCTATCAATTAGCGCACAATGTTCGGCAGGCAGTTTAACGCTCTTCGAAAGCTCCTTGATCTTTGTTTTCGAAACTTCGCCACTCGTTGTATCAATTGCTTCGAAGCTTTTATTTTTCTTTAATTCTACGCCAACTGGCTTGTGTTCGGCTTTTATTGTGGGCTTTTCACATTGAGGACTGACCTCTGCTTTCGTTTTACCAATACAACGGTTCTCTTCCTCATTCATGCTCTTAAGTAAATAAGACACTGCATCCTCGAGTTCCTTATCTTCACTTTCATCAGTAATATTCTCCGTGTTCGTTAGTTTAATTTCATTTTGTGAATTTGAGCCATCCATGACTGCGGTTTCCTCAGCGCCAACATCTGTTTTGTTAATTTCCGCTAAGGGTTTCTCATTTGCAACGAGTTCAGCCACCAGACCGAGATTCGTATTATCATTTGAAATTTCGCCGGAGTGATCGATTGTTGTTGTTAGCTTTGAGACGTTTTCTTCAATAGTCAGCTGCGTAATTGAGCTGACTCCATTCTCTGTGCGAATTGTGTTCGAATTCGCACCTTCAGTTATGCTATTTGTGTAATTTTCGTCTTCAATCACTTTGGAACGTTGTTCTTCAGTCGTCTTTTGCATATCATCGATTCCTGTATCGCCCAATTTCTTGATATTCAAATCTTTCTGCTCTTCATTAATATTCTGCTTGGGGACAACTTTCTGTTCCAGCAGTATTTCCTGACGATCTATCTGATTCTGCTTATGCCAAATGTTATGCTCTTGAACTTTTTTTTGCGCCGGAAGGTCTTTATGATCATGAACGTTCTGCTCCCTCACCGCTTCCTGCTCATTAAGTATTTCTTGCTGATGAGCATCTTTTTGGCCATGCGAAACATTATGCTCATGAACAGCTTTCTCCTCTTGATCCTTTTTCTGCTCATGTAGGGCTTTTGGCTCTTGAACAGTTTGCTGCTCATGAAACATTTTCTGATCATGAAGAACTGTCTGCTCCTCAACGACTTTCAGCTCATTAAGTATTTCTTGCTCATAAACATATTTCTGCTCATGCGAAACATTCTGCTCATGAATAGCTTTCTCCTTATGACCCCTTTTCTGCTCATGAAGTGATTCCTGCTCTGGGTTAGTTATTTCTTTCTCATTCACAATTTTGTGCTCATTTCTTTTTCTCTGCTCAATTGACGTACCTTCATTCAACGATTTTTGTAATGACCCCTTAGCAAAGAAACTATCTGAGGCGTTATCCAATTCAATAGCAGCTTCAGCTGGAGCCATAGAATTTGCTTCTATACCACTAGTTACTTCCGATATATTAGCGTAGACTAAGCCTTCACACTGTGACAAACTCGCTCTTTTACAATTGCTGCTCTTAGAAAGCTCAATAGCGCTTTCATCAGTTTTTCCAACTTCTTTTAAGTTTTCCGTCGGTTTAGTGCATTTTGTTTGAACAGCCGATTTTTTAGCTTCAACTTTGCCTGCTTTTTTTTCTTTAACTACACCAATTTCGGAAGATCTTGTATTATTTTCAAATATTGCGGAATTTTCTTGTACGGCAGCCGAGTCCAGATGCAAATCGTCAAATTCGAGTATTGTGTCTTTTGCTTTTATGACTTGTATCTCACCTTTACTTTGACGTCTTGTCTCCCCTTGCTCTGAATCGTTGGTTTTATTTGAGATCGTACATTTCTTGGATGTGCTATGGCAATCAGGCTGCTCTTCAACTTCATCCGATTCTATTTTATTTGTTCCTTGACTATCGGCCTTGTTTGCAATTGGAAGATTATCAGCCAAAGTGTTGCAAATTGAGTCATTTTGTTCTATTATACTGGTATCGTTTGAAAGTTTCTCGTTCCCAGATTCAGGTTCCAAGTGCTCTAAACTGGCTTTAATTTTATTTATATCCAATAGTTTCACCTCTGACGGGACTACATTCGGGAAGCTTTTAGTTTTATCAGCAGAATTTTCTTGAACGTTTTTCTCTTCCATGCAATTTACGTCATTCATTTTACTATCGCCCATATCCTCCCTAACTTTATCGCAAATAACACCCTCCGTTTTGTTTGTAATTTGAAGAATATCTGCCGGAGTAACGCAAATTGAGTCCTTTTGTTCTAATTCGCTAGGAGCGGCCTTTATACTGGTATCGTTTGAAGATTTCTCAGTTACCTTTTCAGATTTAGGCTTCAAGTGCTCTGAGCTGCCTTTAGTTTTACTTGTATCCAATGGTTTCACCTCTGACAGGACTGAATTCTCGGAACTTATAATTTGATCAACATACTTTTCTTGTACGTTTTTCTCTTCCATGCAATTTACGTTATTCATTGTACTATCGCGCATATCCTCCATAACTCTATCGCAAATAACACCATCCGATTTGTTCGTAATTGAAAGAATATCTGCCGGAGTATCGCAAATTGAATCCTTTTGTTCTAATGTTCTAGGAGCGGACTTTATAGTGGAATCGTTTGAAGATGTCTCAGTTAACATTTCAGATTCAGGTTCCAATTGCTCTAAGTTGGCTTGTACGTTTTTCTCTTCCATGCAATTTACGTAATTAATTTTACTATCGCGCATATCCTCCCTAACTTTATCACAAATAGCACCTACGCTTTTACCCGTAAAAATTTTCTCCAACAGTTGGGTTTCCGAAAAGTTTGTGTTTTTAGCAAAGTTTGCGTCTTGGTGTTGAAAATCAGCACCTGTTTGTTTTATGATAATACTCATTTTAATAAAGGTATATTTAAACAAAATGAACAAGGACTATTATTACCTCCAACATGTATCGCCGTGTTTTTGAAAGATACGGCTGCCTCATTAGTGCTTGCTCTCTTCTCTTCAATACCAGTTGTAGTAGACTTCGGTGTTGACCCTGGAGTGGATTGTTTCACAATTGTAGTTTCCATACTGCTGACTTTTTTAGCTGCCTCTTCCCTGAGTCGCCTCTGTTGCGCTCGTACTTCGTATATGTTAGGTAGTCGCACATTTTCCAAAATTTGTATATGCCCTAAAACACAGAAAATTATTAAGATAAACTTACATCATTACACCTTTATTACCATTAACATTTGGTTGAACTGCTGTCAACCCTTGGAAAACCACTTTATCGGGAATCACTTTATTAACATTTGTCGTATCGTTGGTCTGCGCTACGTTTTCAATTTCAATAAAATCGTCCTCTTCGGAGGACAACTCAATTACTACTTGTTTGTATTTTAATGTGTCCGCGGCATTACTCACGCATGCAGTCATCCCCTCAGACGTATAAGTTTTCTCATTACCTTTGTTAGCTGGTTTCTTTTCCGTTTCTTGTTCCACAGCTAAGTCAATTTTTACCGGTGTTGTACCTAAACCAGGAATGTACACATCGTTCAATTCACTATTGTCACTTATTGATGCCACACTATCACCCCCTAAAGATGGCTTGCTCTCATCCCGCTTAATAGGTATAAAGCATTCATCAAAATTTGAATTTTGCAACTTTGTTTTCGGAGCTGGGGCGATTTGCTCACTGGTATCGGTATAATTGCTTGGTGAGGTTGATATCGAGCTACTGCTCTTTATCAATCCTATCACATTACTCAGTAGAGCACTGTTCACACTTTCCGTATTATTGGGTGTTCTACCGAAGAGCCTGTCAAATAGTGCGGCCTTCTTTGGCGTTGTCATTCCAACAGCTGGCGTTTTATGCGCTTCCTTTTCCAGAGCCAACAATTTTTCCTTTGTTAGAGGGTTTTGTGCTATAGATTTTTCGGCTTTTGATGAAGGCATATTCATACATAAAGTGGCTTTTTTAGTTGAAGCTTCTATATCTTTTGACTTTTTGGAACTACCATCATTTTCGATGATCTTTGTCGGCACTAGTTCAACATCTTTTGCATTTTCCTTTCTCGCAGCAACGTCTTTAACAGGTACTTCATGAATATCTTTAAGAGTTTTACTGTTAACCGAGCTTTTAACAAGATCTGTATTTTGGTTTCTTTCCAAATTGTTTACTTTATCACAAGCTCTATGATCGGTCGAATGCATTTTTTTATTCGCATCTTCAATTGCCTTTTTTCTCCCACGACTGTTCTCAGTATTGTTCAATCTTGATTTGTATTCCCGGTCGTGCCTTTATGAAACAAAATTTTTATTTAATTAGTGCATTTAAAAAGTACCATAAAAACCCTCGTTGTCAGGTATATATGATGGGTTATCATTTATGTAGTTGACACACAGAATCACATATGTACATACATATACAGTATTGGACATATCTATAGAACCCGCCTTTCAAAGCGATATTGTTTGCCACTTATGTTTAGTTATATGTTTTTAAGAATTTTCAATTAAAATATAGTTCATTCTCTAACAAAACCCATATAAATCCATGTTTTAAACTTTTTAAAAGACCGCAAAAAGCGCAACAAACTTTCCCTTAAATTTCAAATTTTTTCTCAGAAGATCTAGAATTTTTTTGAGTACACAGTTTTATAGCGCATTCAATTTTAGTCCAATAATGTGCAAGTTTCAAGTCGCTAAAGATTACCGTTGATTTTTTAGAATTTTTTTGTCTCATTTGCTTCCATATAACGACTTAACACAATTTATTTTTATATGGCAGAAACCCGCAACATCCTCGGCGAAAAAAATTCTAAAAAATCAACGGTAATTTTTAGCCACTTAAAACTTGCACATTATTAGACTAAAATTTAATGGGCTATAAAACTGTGTATTCAAAACATCCCGGCGAAAAAAATTCTAAAAAATCAACGGTAATTTTTAGCCACTTAAAACTTGCACATTATTAGACTAAAATTTAATGGGCTATAAAACTGTGTATTCAAAACATCCCGGCGAAAAAAATTCTAAAAAATCAACGGTAATTTTTAGCCACTTAAAACTTGCACATTATTAGACTAAAATTGAATGGGCTATAAAACTGTGTATTCAAAAAAATTCTACCGCTTCTGAGAAAAAAGTTTGAAATTTGGGTGAAAATTTGTTGCACTTTTTTGCAGTCTTTTAAAGTTTTAAACTTGAGTTTATATGAGTTTTGTGAGAGAATGAACTATATTTTAATTGAAAATTCTTAAAAATAAATAAATAAACATGAGTGGCAAACAATATCACTTTGAAATGGGGGTGGTATTGTATTGGCCAAAACTGTATGTATTTACTAAACTTACCTTGGCCGATCGCTCCATTTACCATTAGAATGCAGACGCCTTCCGTTGTCATCACTCTTACTACTATGCGATTCCATTTCTTTTTCCTTTGAATTACTTTGCTTCTGTTTACCGTCGCGCCCTTCCCTACGTAGCCGTTCTGTTGCTCTGACATCATGGCCTCGACTGTATTCTCTTGTCGAGTTGCGATGACTGTTTTGACGCTCTCTACTACGCGCCCTGTGCCTGGTCGACTCATGGTGATCTCCTTTCGTGTGATATCGCCTATCTTGATCACGACTTAAATCGCTTTCCTGCTTTCGATCAAGTCTTTCACCCCGCCGCGCATATTTCTGATAAACCTCACGCATGCGTACTTGGCCACGCGCTTCCGCTGTGTGATAGTTCGACGAAGAGACGTGCTCGTTATTTTCTGACCTAACGTGCTCTTGAACTGCTCCATTTTCTTCTTTGCGCTTATATTCCGCTTTATAGTGTTGTGGTGGAAATTCTATTGTACCTTTTTTAATTCCATCATTTACACTAGCAATCTCGGCATCCCCGTGGTGCGGTTGCCTACGTCGGAAGCAGATATCATCCTTCCTGTAAAGTAAAATATTTAATGATCAATAAAATTTATTTTTATTTTCATGTGGAGCTCCTCGTAAGCACGTACTCTTTGCGCAGTTGATCGATTTGTTTATCTTTGCGCCTGATCTCTGCTTTTGCTGTGTCGAGCAAATTCTGAAAATTTATACCTATTCGCTTTATTTGTTTTTTCAAGTCAGCATTTTCAGCCTGCAAAGCTTCATTTGTCTTCAAGGAGTCATTATACTTCGATTCCAATGAAAGTAGCTCGGCGCTTTTCTATAAAGGAACAATGCAATTCATTTCGGACAAGTGTACTACACCAAATCAGGTTGTTTCTCACTTTTTCCTCCTCTTGTTGGAATGTGTCCAAATCATTATAGATATCCAAATCATCTAAATCCATTTAAAAACTCTTTTGATAATATTTTTAACACTTTTTAAGAAGAAAATTTGCAATTGTTGAAGAATTTCGCAGAATGAATATGCTGTCGCCGAGTTTACAAAAACAATCAGTTGCGGCAGAGTTGCAATAAAAGGTAATATTAAAAAAACATGTAAGTTAACAAGAAAGTGACAATTAATTAATGCAAGCGATTTCCTATACACATTGCGAGATTCCGCTCTCTCACGTAAACCGGTGAATAGCGGAGCTTACTTCAGAGAAGATGTTCTTTGGCAAGCTGTCATATATGTTGGATTGTGTAAAACCGATAATAGAATCGTTCTTTGATAGAATCAGGCGTTAGTTGCACTTTTTGCCACATTTCGAAATTAATTTCGCATATAAAATCTGCCAGGTGAGAGATTAGATCTACGCGTCATGCTTTTCGGCGCCGAAATATGCAAAAAATCTGAAATTTTATGCAAATGACAACTTGTGCAATCGTTTTAACAAATAACTCATGGGAAGTACATATGTATGTGTAAATGTACATCGGCACTTCATTGGACAAAACATGCAAATCTCCTCTGGAAAAGCCAGCTTGTTCACTGCCAGGGTTAAAGAATTGGTCCAGAGAAAGATATTGAAAGGAAAATTAGAAAAAAGTAAAATTATTTACTTTCACAAAAGAAACTAATTTGCAGAACCCTTTAGCTGCGATACATCGATTCCGAAAACGGACAACAGCAACACAGGCAACAGCTGACAGACGATTGGCGCGAAGATTTAATTCGTACGGACAGCTGTCATTTTGTTTATTCGAATTATTGCATGCGATTTTTAAACGCGGAAAGAGTTGATTTTGCTTGGCTTGCATTATTTAATATTTTATTTTCTTTTGCTGTAGAGTGAATAAACTATTACTAGCACTCTGCAGACGTAAACACATTTGTGCAGCTTACTATTAAATAGTTCCTAAGAATTTTTCACTAGAGACTTTTGTTAAGCACGTCGTGATGGATCCAACTATTTCAGTGTCCAAGGTTTGTTTTCCTTTGTTTATTATCTAACTTTCCGCAATTATACCTACCTTTACCATTCCAACACAAAATAGGGTTGCTTCGTTTTTAAAGGCGTTGCAGCTGGGAAAAGCGCCGTTAAACGGAAGCTCAAGGAGGATAATGCAACCGCATTGCGAAGCCAAATGACCAGTCAGCCATTCTACACAACTTACGCGGACACTTGGCAAAAATTGGAAAGTCACATTGAACAGCTTCAATCCAAAAGCTATACAAAAACTCTAGAAGATGTGGTTAAATACATTCAAAAAGAATGCAGCACCGACGGGGCTATGGACACATATGACATGGAAGAAATAGTGCCCGCTGCAGCTCTTTTAACCGGTGAGTAATGCCTAAATATTTTTATTAGATATACAAACTGAATAACTTGTATTACCTTTGCAAGGTGTCAATCAACCTGACCACTTGGAGCAGTTCGCTACACTGTCTCAACGATTGTTACAAAAAATGTCAGCGTCAGTGTGCATGTTGCAATCGCGAGATTGTTCTACACTGAAGTCTGCAGTGGAGGCTATGGTATACAATTTCATAGAGACGGCAGAACGGTCAACGTCACAAACGAAATTGGCAGACGAAGATGTGGATCGGCGCGAAAGAAAGCGTTTGCGACGTACGCAGTGTAATATGCGCCATTTGTTGCAGTGGTATCGACGAAAATACGGAAAGCGGGGATTGCCAGAGGAGATGCAAGTAGACGACTCAAATGACGAGCATTTTGAGGAAATTATCTTATCAGAAAAACACCCCGCAGAGTGGTCGCACGCTTTAATAGTTGTTTTACCTGATTTTGAATGTTTCAATGCGAGCATACTACAAGATTTTATTCTTATGTTGAGTGCATATCGGACACACTTGCCTTTTGTACTGATTTTTGGCGTAGCAACTGCTGTTTCAGCTATTCATAATGCACTGCCTTATCACGTCACCAGCAAAGTAAAGCTCTGTGTATTTAAGACACAAACGGCTCCTGTTTGCTTAAACGAGGTAATTACATAGTGGGAAAATTATCTTAGAATGAATACATGCACAATGATTTTTAAAGTACTAGTATGTTCCCCAATATATCTTGTAAATATGTTATTTATGTTGTTCAATTTTTAACTTTCAGATTCTGGAACATGTTATTCTCTCTCCACGATATGCCTTCCATCTCTCGGGCAAAGCCTTCAAGTTTCTCACACACATCTTTCTGTATTACGATTTTTCCATTCATGGCTTCATTCAAGGCTATAAATACTGTCTAATGGAGCATTTTCTTCAAGGCAATGCCTATGCGCTCTGCTCCAATTATTCGACATCCCTGAATCAAATAAAAGCGTTAAGTCATGATGATGTTGAAAGCATACGTCGTTTGCTCTCATTTCGTCCATATGTGGAGGGCATCAACGATTGTAAGCGCATCATTGCCATACTTACTGACGATAACTATTTGAAAAAGAAGTTGCCACAACTGTTACGCGACTGTCATATCCATTTTATGATACTACGAATATTTCTAGAATTCCTCGCTGTGTTGGTGGGTGATTTACCAAAATGTCCGCTGGGTAAGCAGCGCCGTGAATTATACGCTGTATGTTTATCCAAAGAACTATGCGAGCAACCGGAGTTCAAGGAATGTTGGCAATTGCTAGGTTTTATGTCCAAAGATGAATTTGTTGCAAAAATATCTAAAGCAACCTCAGTAACTGAAGATTTTATGCGAACCGAAATCACTAGCCTAGAGTTAGCCAACGACTGCATGACAACAGTTAATGCCAAATTGCAAGATGTAAAGAATAATTTGTCGAAGGTTGTAATGGCTGGTATGGAAGAGAAATCACCGACCAACGCTGCTGCTAGTAATAACTATTCCTCTACGCCATCGACGCCAGATGCTAATAAACAGAAATTCACCTCACGTCAAGATCTCAAAGAGCATTTGTTACAAAAGTCCAAGCAGCAGAATAAATCCACTTCAGAGTTCGCGCAAGCTGTGGCGCAAACGCTGTTGTATATAAAAAATGAGATTATAGTACCTCATCTGGCGCCACTTACACGCGCTCCTCCATTGCATGAGCTATTCGTATTCAGCGATTTGTCCACCGTGCGTCGTAATATCATTGGCGCACCTCGAGCAGCACTGCATATGGCACTGAACAATCCAAACTACTACTTGCAATGTAAATGTTGCCAATTGTCTGAGTCGACACAGTTATTGGCCACTTTGCCGGATTTATCTGTGGCATATAGACTGCATCTGGAATGTGGACGTATGATAAATCTCTTCGACTGGTTGCAAGCATTTCGATCGGTGGTAGATGATATTGAAAATGAGCGCGAGCAAGTTGATCCACAAATTCAGTAAGTTGGCTACATCCGGTGCAATTAGAACAAACTGAAACTTAAAAATAGTAGTGAGCTACTGCCTCTGCGTTCCCCTAAAAATATTTTGGAGCATACATACATACATAGTTTCATGTTATAAAAATTATACTTCTATTATCGTATCATTTCATTTTTAATAACTTAATTTTATTTTTAGTATTTTCTTATATTAACTAATTTATCGTTTAATTCCAGAGCTCGTTTCACGCGTGCTGTAGCCGAACTGCAATTTTTGGGATACATCAAAATGTCGAAACGCAAAACAGATCATGCTACTCGGTTGACGTGGTAGTTGAGCCTAATGATTTTTATTTATTCTCTTTTGGAAAATTGGTTTTTGAAATAAATGCTATTTGTAAATTAAAATAAATACCTATTATTTAAGTAAATGAGCAAGAACAGAGCCTTGTTTTTGTAGCATGTTGTTGTTGTTGTAGCAGCATACAAATTCCCCAAAGACTTTTTGGGGAGTGTTGCTGGAGTGACAGTCCTTGGCCAGATATAAATCTGGGTCGTTCCGGTTACGTAGACCCGACTGTCGTGGGAACGGTTTTTGTAGCATCTTACTAAACGCTGCCTAAGTTAGTTAGTCCACTAAGTGGTATCGACAATTTTATCCAAAGGTAGGGCCAGGAAACGGCAGATTTATTCCTGTACCATGAACGAAGACAAGAAGCTAGCGCAGGACCACCTACACACACAATCACTTCGAGCAATAAGCCCGCGGGCCACCGTAGCTACGAGTTAGCGGAAGTTACTGAGGGCTCCGTGAAATATGGCCGCATGTATTAAAACCGCAATTCAAAAATTAAATAAGTCCCGCTTTTTTAATTCATTTTGAAAATAGAAATTAGGCTGCTATCTAAAACTGAATTTGGAACTGAATTAGTTTGGGGCGGAGGGAGAGGGTGTGACACCTAAAACCCCCCGCATTATAAAGAGCACAGTCCAGACCCTTGTGGACCCATATGCAGATGAGGTAAAATTAGCATTTTGTCATTGAAAATGTAAACTCGGGTTAAGCCATCCGCAGTTAGTCTGTTCCAATAGCAGTCCGGTTTACAGGATTTAGTCAGAACTTACAGGAAGTCGTTCCTATTGACATAAAACCTGTAAGTGGGAACACTTTTGAGAGAGTAACTGAGCAACTGTTCCTAGTCAGAAGTTACAGGATTTAGTCCGGAGTTTCTTTTCCTGTAAGTTCATGAAAAGTGTCAAACGATCAGCTGATTTGCATGTGCAAACAAATACAGAAAGCGGTGAAAGCAAATAACCTTATATTTGTAAAAAAAAATGGAAGTAAACAACGAAATNGCGAGTTAGCGGAAGTTACTGAGGGCTCCGTGAAATATGGCCGCATGTATTAAAACCGCAATTCAAAAATTAAATAAGTCCCGCTTGTTTAATTCATTTTGAAAATAGAAATTAGGCTGCTATCTAAAACTGAATTTGGAACTGAATTAGTTTGGGGCGGAGGGAGAGGGTGTGACACCTAAAACCCCCCGCATTATAAAGAGCACAGTCCAGACCCTTGTGGACCCATATGCAGATGAGGTAAAATTAGCATTTTGTCATTGAAAATGTAAACTCGGGTTAAGCCATCCGCAGTATGTTCTAGCCGAACACATTTCGCGATGGCGGCCTTCGGCCGAGCTTAGCAAGAATAACCCTATCAGTCCAACTCCGGTTACGCCATCTACAGTATTTTTGAGCAGGTATACAGCCAGTCAATAAAATTTACGTCCAGCGAATTTTTTTACAATACGGGCAACTGTTTTTTAAATGCTTTATTTCTCGCAAACTTTTTTTTTTAAAGTATGGTTAATTCTATAACAAAAACCAAAAAAAATCAAGCTCCAAGCCTTGCGCAAAATTTAAGAAAATCTGCAAATTTTCATTCAAATATTTCACTTTTTATTTACAATTTTTAGAAAAAAGTTGAGTACGCAGTTTTTAGCCCATAATTTTTTTCTAAAGAGTGTAAATAAAAAGTGCAATATTTAAAAGAAAATTTGCAGAATTTTTTGCAATAGGTGTAAAATTTTAAGTTTTGAGTTTTTTGTTGAAGAATTAACCACATTCTTATAAAAATTTTGCGAAAACTAAAATATTACAAGAAACTCTCTGTAACTTTATTGATTGACTGTAATTTATTTTGAAAAGTTAAATTAGGGAGCGATCAAAAAATGAAATTAAGCCGAAGAAAAAATGAGAACGCGGCCTTAATTCAATCCACCGTTACCGAGAGCCCCCGTGGGGAATTTTTATGCTGTTGCAACAACAACATAGCCTTTCCCACTCGAAAAAACGTACACGTTGTGGAACATGCAACTTCACCACTGGTTTGAGTACGTTTTGGCTAACCGTTAGGTGTCCGCCCAATCCGACGAAGTGTGATGGTAGAGTAGAAATTTCATTTGGTGATCACGCTTCATCGCATTTCGAGTGATGTGCGATCTGCCAAACAAAAACAGTGTACAAGTTAGACATCGGGAAAGCGGAAGCTTCCAAAGCTTTTGGTCCCAACGGAATATTCATTCTGATGCTGAAAAAAATCGGTTCCAACGCGAATAGAATACATCAGCAAGATCCTAGTGCGAATCAGAAAGGTTATTCCCACTATTCAATCCGGGGAAACCAGCCAACAAAGGGGATTCTTATCGGCCGATAGCTCTCCTTTTCCCAGTACTGACGACACTTGAGGTCTTGTCACTTCCGTACTACATGTGCCATCAGTTTCCAGCGGAGCATTATCATGGCGTTCATAAAATGCACAGCAACACCACAGCTCTTACCGTCTAGATCTAAAACGTAGCCGTCTTTCGAGAACTGTCCTGGTATCGTCGGACCTGTTAAAGCCGTTTAACCCCGTCTGCCATTACATGACGCTTTCGGACATTACATCATTCTTACTCCCGCTGGTACTAAAACGGTGGACGAACAAACCTCAAAAGCAAGAAGAATTAAACAGGGGGTCCCACAGAGTGGTGTCCTACTTCTCCTTCTGTACAAGTTCTATATTTCGCAGCGTCCTCAGGCACCGTACGAAGTTTTTGATGAACCATCTTTCACGCTTTTTCACTACACGGAGCCTAACCCCCTCCCAAACAAAATCAGTCATCATCGTCGATGGAAAACCAATTCCGACGGTGAATGGCCCGAAAATTGTACACGTTACCATTAAAAACTTGGAAAAGGAGACCACAAACGCAACCGTAATTTTCAGTAAGGCTAAATATCGCAACAAGCTCCTCAAATCGCCAGCCGTCCGCACTTTGTGCAAAGATACAGGTTAGTCAGCGTATTGCACTCTGAACAGAAACGGGATGCCTACTGATGTCACCTTAGAACCATTTTTACATACATAACGAAGGAGTTAGGAACCACAATTTTATGCTAACGCTGGGCGCATCCTGTAAGCAGAGCCTCCAGACATACATACATTAGATAACCACTTGACTCGACGATGTTGTAATTTAAGCAACCACCGACACAACTAGGGTTTGAATATATATCGGACTTAAATCGTGCTTATTAAGGCTCAATCCCGACATATCCAACATATGTATAGCTAGTGAAGATTCTCCCCACGACACCAACCATCTCTTCACCTTGCCCTTCAAAGAAACTCATCAAACACTGCTCACTTTTGCTCCGACCCTGTGAAAACAGCAGGTTTGATGAGATTACCGTTAATTGAGCTTGACGTTAACAATTTAAAGACTAGCCAATTTAGACAGTGCTTTGTAGTGGTTCAATAACAACAACAACGGGTTTGGACCGTTGGGAGATAGATGTTAGATGAGTTAGTTTGTAACAAAAATATTGTCCGCTTTCTTTCGCATAAGCACCTCAATCAGTCATTCGTGGCAGCCCTGTATTAATTATAGTATATGTGGATGTAACTTTTTAAAATTATTTTTATATTCAAGGTAAATGGTCCTAGTAAGTTTTTATTTTTTCATTAGTTTACGTGCAACACTTTGAAAATTGTAGCTATTTAAAAAAAGTTCTATCAAAGAAGTAACTGGAACATAGTTAATCCGTAGATGATAAAAAAGTACACCGGGGTTCCCTCGTTTGATTTTTATAAAAATATTTTTTTAGTCTTTTAGAATGCCTTCACAAAAATTTAACTTTCCCTTTGCATTACTTTAGGAGCATAATGTAGTAAACAAAGTGAAATCAATATTTGACGTACGCTTATTTGAAAATTTAAATGTAAAAAATTCGTATATTTGTTTACATTAACCCCCTTTTGGCTTTGGTTTGGAACCGAATTCCGACATAGGGCGTTCATCAACTAAATTCTGTGATAGGGTGTTTTTCAATATTTACAATATTTTTTTTTTAGAATTTATGCGAGTTGCACTAGAAATTTCCTGATTTTCTCGATTTTAGCAAATAAATTAGTCATTAAACCGTAGTTTTTTTGTGAATAACTATTTACTGATATTTACACATATAAATAAATAGGTTTGACGAAGGTGCAGAAACCGCACTTGGCAGTGCAGCTGCTTTGTCTCGGAAACAATATGCCAGTACGCAGAAAGTCCCCATCTCAAAATATTTCCCCATGTATGTATATACATATATACACATTAAGATTAAGGATTCTTTCTCAAATTAATTACTGCAAATCAGGACCATCTATTATTACTAAATTGGCGAAAGTATAAGTTTTATACGATACTTCACATCTGTTTGGCGCACTGCGGTTGTAGTTATTGGACGTTATTTTCACGATATGCCTTTGCACTAATGCTTTTGAGAACATACCCACACTTTGATCATTACCTCTCATCTGATGAAATAACAGGTAACATCTTTGATGGTACTGCATCTGGATCGAGGCGTCTTCTCTTGGCATTAATAGTTGCGTTCCAGATGCGATATTCACGAAATTCACGATTTGCAGGAACAGCTGTTTTCTCCATTAATAAACCTTATGGGAGGTGGTCACCTGGAACGACTTCCTGTAAAAACCTGCAAATCGTGAAGCATCTCGAACGCAACTCATACTTGCATAAATGATATCATTCGACTTGAAGTGCAGAGCGCAAACTTTCGATGATCCAGTTAGTTTAACACCACACGCCTTCCTTGCGTAACATCTATTGGCACACGAAAGATTTCTACCTCATTGTTGTGGGTGCTTCTGCATAAACAGCAAGCATCGGGCATTTTAAACGATTCATTTTTTCTTTTTGTTCTTTAATTTCTAAAACAATTATTTTTTGATTTGAAATCAAAATTTTTTTATTTTGAAATTAATTTATAATATTGCTAGTTTCAAATGGGTTAACGCAATGACAAAACCGTTGTCATATCAGCGTATAAAAAATAAATATGCCATATATTGATTTCACTTTGCTTATTACACCATGTTTAGGAGTAATTGTATTTTGTTTACAGCTACAAAATAATCTATTCGCATCAGCTGACTGATAAATAAAAAAAATATAAAAATACAAAAGCGTAACGATGAACCTCCAAATTTTTAATCTGCTACGAAACCCCCCTGTTGTCCAATGTCAACCTGTACAATATTTTTCTGTTACGGTTATTTATTTTGTGTAAATATCAAAATGTAAACATGTTTCATATCAAAGTGGATAAAGCAATTTTTTCGCAGGGCTCGCAAAATTTATATTTCTATTAATGCTATTATTTTTGCTTAAATGGTTATAAACCATCATATAATTATATTTTCCCACACCCCAAATCAATTTTATTAGTTAATTATTTTTGTCCAGCCAAATCGTCACTTTTGTCTTATGTGCGACGCGCAGATACATAAACCGTGATAGAGAAGCGAATTTTTAATTATCAAGTGAAAAACTAAAGCTCCACATATACATACATGAAGTGGAAAATTATCAACAAAAAGTAAATAATCTTCAAAGTATCTTCAAATAATCATCAAATAGTCTTCAAAGAAAATAAAACGCGAAATGAATCAAGTGGCAGAGTAACTGTAGGACTGTATACTGTAAAGTGCATTATTGTAATACGATATTGGTATTACTACATATTACAAAGGAAGTAATAAAATAAAAAATTAATCAGCGTTAGCCTGAGTTTCGTCCGAAAAAATTCACCCGAAAATTATTCATCCGCCCATAGTAAATACACGGAAACAAAAAGTGAAAAGTGAACAACTTCGGGGAAAATGAAACTCATGATAAGGCCAAATATTTAAATTCATCTATTTATGTCGTATAAGTTATTTTACTATTTCAATTATATATTTCAATGGTATGTTTGAGACCAATTGGAGAATCACATTGGAGTTCAAGTTGAGAACTAGCAGTTTTTCAAGTTTAGAAACAGTCCTATTTTCTCCACTTGAGGTACCGTTGAGAAACAATGTTGGAGATTTGAAAAATTCCTTAGTTCCCAACTTAACCTCAAGTTGAGTTCAAACCTAAAGGTTAGTTGGGATGATTTAGGAATATGTTCTGGCACTTACAATGACAATATGTAACAACTTAACTACAAATAAAGTATAGTTGTATTTTATTTTCATTTTATTTTATTAATAATTTAATTTGTATATCTTTTAGCATTAAATACAATACAATTTACACAAATTTATTTTTCATTGTGCTTTGTACGTAAAATATTTATACTTGCTGTAATTACAAGGCATATTTATTATTTAATTTATTTACTGGTATTCGTACATTATTAAATACACTATGTACATAAATAATTTATTAATTGTATGTATGTATGCAAATGTTAGTTTACATGCATACTATTGTCTTATGTGGCTAAGTAAAATTGTTAATCTTACATTAAAATTGTATGTTTTGTTTTTGTTTTTTCTTTTAACTTCTTTAGTAATGCACTTTTTTCCTAAAATACTAATAACAGTAATTTGAAGTGAAGGCAAGTTCTGCGTTTCATGTAAACAGTAAGTCTTTCGTTTGACATTTATTTGCTAATAGTTTATGTAATTAGCAAATAACTTTTTCATGCTGGCTCATAGGCATACACATGTTTTTATGTTGAATACAAGTACATTAGCATACATACTATGCACATCTGTAAAGTTAAACTACATAAATAATGCACTTTGCGTTAGTCACTATTGGATTATCTTGTAGACGGATTTTATGAGGCCAAAATTGTTGAATTTTTATAGTTCTAAAATTGTTTTGTTTTTTTATAAAAATTTATTTGATGAACACTTTGAAGCCTTACAATACAAATTTATGCATCAAATAGCGCATATTTTTACTCATCAGCTTAGACCTGGCAGTCACTTCAGGAAAATTGCCTCTATAGACTCGCTGACTTAACTGAATTTAGATTTTTTCCTGTGCATAGCTGGCTTCATCAAAGTAAGGCAGACAAAGACTGAATTTTATATAAATATGTGGTCCATTTTTAGAATACTTGTATCGATGCATTTATATATGCATATGTATGTATGTACACTAGGGGCCACGCAAACCGTACCACCACTTAAAAAAAATATCGAATAAACAAAAAAGTGTAATACATTTCACACGTTTAATAATATACAGAAGTATTTCAAAATTTCAATTTTGTAGGAAAACGCAATCAAAGTTTGATCAATTCGTACAGTTGGCATACAAAATTACAGTTGAAAAGACCCATATCTTTGCGATGTTTGAAAAGTATAGCCACCTGTTTGGCTGAACATGTTCTACTTATCAAGCTTATTAAATGTCTAATGAAATCTTCAAAAACGTAAATTTTGAGTTACATCTCTATATTAGTAAACGTGCGATGTAGGTCACACTGTATCAAAAACTATATAAATAGAAGTCTCAAACTTTGTAAAAAAAACTTTAAAGCAATTCATCAAAATTTCAAACTGTTTAACAAAAATGTTTACGAATATTTTGGAAATGCAGTTTAATATATCATCGTCACTACACACGAATAAGGCGCGAGCCGAAAAGTTGACCGCGAAAAAATACGCATAAAACAACTTCAGTGAAGAAAGACCCTTAACATAGTTGACGGCGAAGAAAGACAAGTTAACTTATTTTCGCGGTCAACTATGGTTACGGACGCACAAATATGTGAATTCCCCAAAGAGTTTAGGAGCACTTCAAACTTGCACATTTTTATACTAAAATTAAATGGCTATTAAACTGCATACCGGAAATTTTCGTATAAATTTTGATTAAAAAGTTTAAAATTTTGATGCGTTTTACTACGTTTGTACAAAGTTTAAAGCTGAAAAAAAAAAATATTTTTTTTTATTAATTTACAAAATCCTATCTCAGTTAAAAAAAGTGATGGTGGGGTTTGCGGGCTACAAGTGTATACAAGTGAGTACATATACTTTAAAAACTGTTTTTAGTTCTTCGGTTCAGTACATTTGCATAATGTTTTACAATATTTTTTGCATTTTTGTCAAGCTTAATTTCTTTGGCTGCTAATGAAAATACATTTATATTTACGTGTGTATTTATACAAAAAAGGCAGCTGAAGACAAAGCACTTGGTTTTTTTATATATATATATATAAATAAGCATATTTCTAGTATATAAGTATGTATGTATGTAGTTAGCTGCATATAATTATCGGAGGGTTTGCAAAATAATACAAATTATCAATATCATAAATAATTACTTTTCGCTGTTGTTTCTTTACACTTTATGTAATTTTTTTATAAACTCTTAGCTAATTAATTACTTGGATTGAAAATTTTAGTCATTTTTTCAGTTTAATTTGCTAATGAAATTATAAAGAATAAAATTATAGTTTAAAAAACTAAAAACTCGCAACGTAACTTGAGAATGGAAATCGCTGCATCTTTTAGGCGCATCATTATTATACAGTTACATCCCAAGCTAATAAAAGCGAGGAAAAAACAATTAACACTTCGCACATTTTCGTTAAAATTACGTTCTTATTGAGCCATAAACTTGAGTTTACCGTTTTGTATTTATGAACAACTGTCAAGTGTTCACATTGGGGTGTTTAAGAAACTCAGCCTTTTATTTGACATTTTTTTGTTTAATTTTCCTTGTTCCATTTAGCCTCTTCCCGTCGTAAGGGATTTAACGCTTACATACATAAGTTTAGAATACCAACCGTTATGTTATAAAAAAAAAAACCAAGAAATGAGGATCGATAGAACTTTTTACGCTGATTTCAACCATACCAAAACTATTTGGTGCAAATAAAAACCAAAACCAATAAAAGAGGTTAAAGTTGAACTTCTCTATTTCGTATGTGTTTAATATCTCGGAAACTACGTAACCGAATAAAAAATTATTGATGCTAATTTCAGCATAATTTAAATACCTTCTATGCGACGTATATACTAACCAGTTTTAAAACAAATTGTATATAAACGTAATTTAAAAAATATATTTATATTTTTTGTGTTTTTTAGTATTTCCGGACTAAAAATATCAAAAGGGTATATAAATTATATACACAGAAAGACAAATTAATTTATTTTATTTTGACGTCATTAGTTTTTTCATAGGTTATGTTGTTCAGAAGATATTAATATTTAAAGAAAAAAATTTAACTTTAACCATTTAGGTTAAACTTCAAAATGGCCCATAAACTCGAGTTTTTGGCTCAATGGGAACGCAATGTAGGGAACGCTTTGACAGCGGCGAGTTAACTCACATTATGTGCGCACTTTTTGATATTATCACACCTGGAAGGGCCTTCTTGCAGTTTTACACTGCCCCCGAAATTTAAAAGCCTTTTTACGGCAAAAATACTAAAAAATTTTGAGGGAGTACATGCACCCACTTAAAAGTTTCCGTTCAAATTTTTGTACAAATTAGATATTACTATTCATAAAAAATTCGTTAATTTTTCAGGAAAATATAATTCATTCTATAATATATAAACCATTTAAATATAAGTTTCAAACTTTGTTTAAAATTTAGAAAAATTTGCCAAATTTTCAGCAAAATTTTGAACCTTTTTGCCAGAATTTCTAGAATATTTTTACGAACTGGGTACGCAGTTTTATTGCCGATCAAAATTTAGTATGTATAATAATATAATGATTTGAAGTTGCTACAAAATGTCATTGATTCTTGAAAATGTCTCTTCTGACATTGTGCAATTTCTACCATACATATAACAAATTTTTCAAACATGGATTGTATGGATTCAAATTATCAAAAATTCGAGGGAAGTTTGTAACAACTTCAAACCAGCAAATTATTATACAAGAAAAATCTAACAAATAAGTTTGTAGTCATGCTGCATATTCGTCAAATGTTTCTAAATCTTAGATAAAGTTTAAAACTTACATATCATCACCCTTATGCCAGAAGCATGAATGTGCATATTTACCAATTTTGAGTTATTGGGTTGACTTGATTAACCTTTGGATGTTCTATGTTAGACCAGAACCCAGAATACCATGCGTACACGAAAGCCACTTTAATGTAGAGTTTAGTCTCTTAAAAAACTATCAAACTTGATTTCTCAAAATTTTAATTTTTACACATTAATGTTTCGGACAAAAGGGGGACGACATATTAAAATGGTATATATTAAAGAATGAACACGCGTATAACGGTATCTGCCACAAAGCTTACCATAAAGCTTTAAAGTCCGAACATAAGTCAATAACAGATAAATTTTAATAAAAAAAAAGCGATGCAAATATACGCAAAACTTTACGAAAACTTTGCAATTCACTTGTCAGAATGCAAAATATAGACAGGAGAGCCAGTAGTTTACTCCAAACTAACTTCGGGTCGCTGAATCCAAATATCGATGGCTGAGTGGAAGATCGACTTATCTCGGCAGCTAGTTGGAAAACGCCCTATCTCAGAAAACTTTTCAAGAACGCGCTATTTCAGAATTTGATTGAAAAACACCCTATCTCAGAATTGGTTTGAAGAACGCCCTATCTCAGAATTCGGTTCAAAAACGCCTTATCTCTAACGAAAATACATTTAAAATGAGTTGAGATAGGCCGTTGTTGAATCTGCAGCTGGGATAGGGCGTTTTTTACCGATGCATTTGAGCTGCAGTAAATGAGCCAGGGTTAATTTATATGAAAGAGCATCACGTTCTACTAAAAATTTGGGCCTTAGACACTACTTACATTTTGCGTTCGATGAACAAAGTAAAGTGCAATATAAAAAAAAAATATTACTGCGCAATTTCGACAGCATTTCAGAAGTTGACCATCAGAAACAGCACATCAATAATCGTTCCCATGACAGTGGCGTCTACGTAACGACCCAGATTTATATCTGGGCAAGGACTGTCATTCTAGCCTCATTTCCCAAAAACCCTTTGGGGAATTTATATGCAGTTATAACAACAACGACAAAGTTGCAATTATTAAGTAGCTCTAATGCACCCTACTAACGCTGTATGAGTTCGGATCCAAATCGATTTGAGAAAATTTATGAAAACTGAAACTGAATTGATTAAATGTTTGAATTGATTTGATTTTTTTTCTATTTCTTCACAACACTATAAAAAGTAAATGAAAAAAATATAATGCCATCAATAGTTTTAACGATTTGTAATATTTTGTTATCTTTACAATATTGGAACTCATAACAAAAATCATAATTTAACCGCTAAAATATAATTTCTACTTTTCGATCAAATAACCACTATTTTCAGTTAAAATATTTTTCATGCAAGGTTCAAAGCGGCCACAAGATCGCAAGTTTAGTCGAACAAAATTTGATGTAAATTATACCGATTAAATATGACAGAAAAAATAGTCTTCCAATAGTCTTCTTCTTACCAGAACAATTTAAAATGATTACTTTCGGCTACTAAAAATAGGTCTTATCTTGTACGATTTTCCTTTTTAGAATGGTTTTTTTTCGAATCGGAACAAACAAGAGAATTTCTTTGAACACATTTTCTTTTGCGCAAGTTTTATGACCCCCTTGCCAAATCGTGTGAAAAGCAGATCTGGTGTATTCGTTTTTTGGTGTCTTAGGTCATGTGTTTTTAAAAATTTCATTTCTGTCTATTTCAAAAATATTTGTGTTTTGCAGAGCTAATTAAAAAACGTGAAACATATGTATATGAGCATGCGTAAGTTAATTTTTATAAATTAAAACTGTATTTACATACATACAAATATTTGTATAGTATACTCATGTAGTATATGAGTCTTTTTACTTAAAAATATGTTTACTTAAAGCAATGTTTACAATACGTGCAATTAATTAGGTGGTTTGGCATAACTTTCAACTTAAGTTAGAAATCTACATACTACATACATATATATGTACGTGGCTGTATGTAAGTATGTATTTAAATGTGTATCTTTACAAAAAATACATAGTCTACATACGTATGTATAATAATCTTAACAAATACATAAATACGCGACACTCTTTCCATATATAAATTAGCGTCAAGCGTTTTATACAATATAGCAAAATTCAATTTCTATAGCCGCATTCGACAGATGTCATAGTCATACATATTAATTTATTTAAATAATTATTTAAATTAGCGTAATAAATAATATCACAATGCAGTTTCTAGCTGTAACTTAATTATATTTTTAAAATATGTATGTATGTATCTACGTATACAATTAGAATAGCATAGAAGTAAAATAAAGAAAAAATAAACAAAAACAAATGAAGTGTGCTTAGAATTTAATAGTGATGTAGTGAGCATGCTGCTGTTGTTGTGGTCGTTGTAGTGGCACGACTAAGCCCTGCCTGTATAGAACTTTTCCTCACCTGGTTTTACACTGGTAAGATTTGTTAGTAAATTGCACACCTAGATGTACATGTTTAGCCGACAACTCAAATTCTAGGCTGGAGCATTGCCGTCGCACTTTGCGATTGAAGTGAATCAAGCAGCAGTCACTGTTCACTTTTCATAGAAATTTGTACTATTATTAAACGCAATATAATGCGGCGCTATTTTTATGACACTTTTTTTATCGGTTCTCTGCAATTCATACATGCACTCCTGGATGAATGTATGTACATATGTATATAAATATACAGTAGTATCAATGTGATACTTTGGTAGACATTTTTTTTTTTTTTATATATGTATATACGCGCTGTCTGTATAAATGGACTACAGTCTTATTTGGTGTACTCATCACTGGCTGTAAACACACTTGCTGCTCCTGCGCCAAACTCGCTACTATGCACCCTTAATGCTTTAGCAGCAATGGGTGCACAACTTTTAGGAATTGCCCCATTTATAAATGTACTTAAATATCAACCGTTTGCGCATGCGCTGCATTGCTCCTGGGGTTTGTACTTAATGTGGCTTTACAATTACCACCGAGCGCGGTTAAACGAGCATCCCCACTACCGCCGCCATCAAAACTATTGTCGCTGTAGTTGTTGGGATAGGGTAGCTTTGAAGTTGTCGATAAACGTTCGTAGTGTTGTTGCCTGCCGCCACCGACACCACCACTGATTCGCGCACTTGTGTTGTCGTTATTGCTGTTATGTAAAAAGTGTGTTCGTTCAGTTGCCAGCGCATCCGCATTGGCTTCTAGATCCATTTCAGTCTCCACGTGCTGATCCTTGTCGTTTACTCTCATAGTAGCTGCTCTATGTCGGTCGAAATCTAGCAATTCTACGTCGCATTCAGATACGCCTAGCGCATGCGTTGCAGCATATAGTAAATCCGCATCGTCCATATCACCGCCATCGTCCGTGGGATAAGAGTTTTCTATACCGGCGAGGCGGTAACCACCATTGTAACGACGCGTCGCCTGTGGTGTAGACTCGTTGACCGGCGTTGTGGCGCTATCACCCGACTGTTGCATTTCGCCAGCAGTTGGTGTTGGCAGCAGCGCTGACATTGTGAAATCATCAATGCTTCGTTTTACCGCCGTATCTGAGCCTGTGCCGGAATCTTTGCTGGATAAGTGGTCCTGTGCGTGGTCACCAGTAACGCCTGCGCTGTCCGGCAATGAAATGCGTTTCAAATACGTCAATGTGAAGTGCTCTATATCTGCTTGAGCATCGTTGTCCACATGCTGTTGCAACAGCTGTTGGTAGTTGGGTGTCGGAGTAATTATCAAGTGTTGCGGATGTCTGTCAGCGTCGTATTCATCACCAGCATTCTGCAAGCCCCCTTCAGCACTTTCACAATTGGCGGCATTCGCTTCGAAATCCCCTACACTGTGTGGTCTTTTTCGCTGTGCGTCTTTTGGTATCTTTTGCAGTAGCGTGCGATTCAGGGTGGTGAGTTGGGTTTGATCCAGGGCGCTGCCGCGACTGCCATTGAGAAGTTGCGAGCTGGTCGAAGCAACGCGTGCACCACCACCAATTAGACCCGCACTGCCGGAAAGCAGACCACTGGGTGCACCGCTGATACTGTTGGCATTGTGACTCGTTTCACGACGTCGTTTGAGCGCCTTGCGTCGCTGGTACAGAATCAGCGCAAACGCCACTAGCGCTATAATGAGTACGCAGAGCGCGGCCACGATGACAACACCAAAAAATATCATATTCTGACTCAGTTCCTCCTTTACAACAATCAGCTCAGTTTGTACTGTATACGTTTTGGAATTGTCGCTTATCTCGCAGCGATAATGGCCCGAATCAGCCGATTCTGTGTTCACAATAACCAAAATTTCATGATCGGAAGTGAAGAAGTAACGCTCCGCATCGGCGCTGAGCGTTCCTAAATGGAATGGCTTGTTGTCTTTGAACCACTCGCGATGCGGCTGACTCATATCGGCAGCCAAGTCACTTAGACACTGCAATACGCTCGATTCACCCACCACAGTTTCCTTTCTGACAACCGGTATGTTAGGTTGAGGCTTGTCTGTTGGGAAGAGAGGAAGCGGAAATTAAATTAATGCTTAGGATTTGAGTGACTCTTTTCGCCTGAACTTACCATTTACCACCAATGTGGCATTGACTTTTATTTCACCCGCCGCACTTTCAGCTGTGCATGTGTAAATGCCAGTGTCAATTGGCTTCGCATTGGTAATTATAAAGGCATTCTCCTCGCGTATGACTTGAAGTCGCCGCTCTGTTGCGGCGGGAAAATCGCTTCCGCCGGACTTTTGCAAGGCTATCTCCGGAACTGGGTCACCAGTGGCCGAACAAACTAAACGCGCTGTGTCGCCTGAATCAATGGTTAAGTTTGAGGGTATTTGCAGGAAGGTTGGATGTACTGAAAACGAAATAATAAGTAGATTATTTTGGGGTGTTTCTATATTACTACTGGACCGATTTCGAAACGAATAAGATTGCGACATTTATCGAGTTATCGTAATATATCGAGTTCTTTCAACCCATCGATGTTTTTGAAATTTTCAAAGTATCTCAAGGTATCGAAATTTCTAGGGTCATATCAGTTTATCGAGTTATCATTATTTATCGAATTTCACCGTATAGAGATATCAAACTTTGTCGATAGATATCGAAATTTATGGAGCTATCAAAATTTACTAGAGTTATGGAAAGTTTAAAATCAGAAAGGCGTTGATACCAATAATATTTTTTTTATATTATCAGTGTTTTGGAGAATAATAGCTCTGTGTTTAGTTTTCCTGAACCTGTAGGAATTAAAATGTCCAAAATAAGAATCGAATGAGATTTTCCGAAAGACAAGCACTTAAAAAAATCGAGTTATACTATTTGTTCTTAAAATTTCTAATATAGTCAATTTCATGATAAAAACAATGTTTTTGTCGTGGTTAATTTTTATAGACGTTATTGTCATTCTTATTGATATCATGTTAACGTTGTTATTGTAATCGATAAAGTTTCTATATTCTAATTCTACTTACTTCCAATTGAAATTTTAAATTTCTGTGAATACGTCGTGCCGAAGGCGTTGGATATAACACACTGATAGCGTCCCGCATTCGCATAGCTGACGTTGTACAGTCGCAAATAACCAATTATGGTAGTCTGATTGGTAGCGTGATCTTGACGTATTCGGGTTTCCGTAGTGCTGTAACTGTCTCCGCTTGCTACAGCGCCACTGTGATGCGGTGTGAAAAAGTGGCCACGCTCGCGTTCGCGTATATTTTGATTATCGTGACGCCACTTAATCTTTAGCTCGTCGGCGGCAGCCAACGATGCTGCCGTTGGTGAAATTCCAATGCATTCCATTGTGATATTCGCACCCTTCACAGTGAGCTGAGTAGATGGCTCTTGTACGATGGTGGGTTTGGGTGAGTTGGCTAAAAGTGGAAAAAAGAATTTTGTTTTTACCGATAAATTCAAATGGCAATAAATATTTTAGGCCCCACACTTACCACACTCCAACTCGTTGGCGTTCAACGTCAGAAGATGACGATCGAACAACGCCTCCGGATAGCCGCACACCGCATTTTCCGTTTGCACTTGCGTGCCGATGGTCGATTGTTCATTGTGACGCAGCCAACGTTGGAACCAGAGTAACTCACAGTCGCAGATAAAATTCAAAGATTTAAAGCTTAACTTCTGCAGATGTGGCATGTGGTCGAAGGCGCCCGACTGTATGGTGGCCAATGCATTGCCACCCAAGTTGAGGGACTCTAAATTTCCGAGGCCGCTAAGCGATTTGCTCATGATCTGCTTCAAGTTATTGCCATACAAGTCCAACTTTTTTAGCTTGCGTAATGCTTTAAACGCAGGCGTAGCGCCCTGATCCTCAATGATCCAGGCGAGTTTGTTGCGACGCAAATTCAAATCCTCTAAATTTTTCACACAATCAAATGTGTTCTCTGCCAGATATTGGATTTTGTTGTGACCCAAATTCAGGTGTCGCAAACGTTTAAGACAATCCAAGTGCTGCGGCTTGAATTCGCTGATGTTGTTGTGTGACAAATCGAGCGAAATTAGTGACTGCGTGAATTCCCAAGTGTCTGGCTCAATGCGCGAGATGGAATTATTTGATAAGCTCAAGTGATGCAATTTTGTGAGATTGAAGAGCCCCTGACGGCTAAGCGATGTGATGCCATTATGGTCCAATTCAATCGTTTCGATGGCGTGCATTACATAGAAAACGCCATCTTGCAGAGCGCGTATGTTATTGGATTTGAGAAAGAGCTTTTGAATTGATGGCAAACCGCGAAATGTTGACCAATTGATTTCAAGCTGATTGTTATTTAACGAGCTGTGAGGGTATAGAAATCAGAAAAAAATTGTAAAACCGTAAAAGTAGGAATTAGATTTGAAATGGTAGTTCCCATTTTAAGTTTACGTACAGTTTCCGCAATTTGTGTAAAGTACGAAAAACCCCTGCCGGCAATGTCATTAGGCGATTGTTGTTCAATTCCAAGTCCAATAAATCGCCTAAGTGCTGAAAGGCGTCTTCATCAATAGTACCAATTTCATTTGAGTTGAGTATGCTGTAAAAGAAATTCAAAATTATGTAAATATGTATGTATATGATACACAAAACAATAATAAAATAATAATTGTAAAGGTGTTCTTACACGACATGTATTTGCATCTGTAAATGTGACTTTTTCAATACATATGTAATTGCGTATGTATTTCAAATCCACAGTCTTTATTTAACTATTTAAAAATACGTTCTTTGAAAACGAAATAAACTAAACTCAGATGATTCTATCTGTGTGTCAGATGAAAATAGAAACACACCAAATCTCTGGAAATAATCTTAAATCTTCCACCTGTGGATCTCTACGGCAAATTTCAGGCCGTCTGCGAGGTTAAATACGATCCAGCCGAGAAGAAACCTCAGACTTGGGCAAGCAAAAGTCTTTGAAACTCTACGGAATAATCTACGAGAGCTAGATTATACCACTTCTCTACTCTTTTTAGACAGCGAATTCTTCATACGAGACCCAGAGAGGAACGAATGGGAAGGTGCCATAGACTTAAATCCAGGGTCGACGGCTGTATATACAGATGTTTCCAAGCTCAACGATACAGTGGGTAGCGAGATTTACTTTGGTGAGCTCGCACTAAACCTCAGTTCTCGCCTACCGGACCATTGTAGCGTTTTTCAAGCAGAGCTAAACGCCAAAATGGAGGCCGCTCGGTGGCTCATAACCTCCGGCACTTCAGTATAGCATTTCGCTATTTACTCTGACAGCCAGGTTGCTTTCAAATCCCTAAAATCTAAAGGAATAACGTCCAAAGCAGCCATAGAATGCAGAAAGTTTCTCAACCTGCTGGCATCAAAATGCTCCTCGGCTGTCGTATGGGTCCCTGGAGCCAGGGACATTCCTGAAAGCTGCATAGCGGACGAGCTGGCAAGGAGAGGGACGGAAATATCTGAAGTCAATTCTGCTCAAAATACGGGGATACCTCTAACCTCCTGCAAACACGGACTAAAGGCCGAACTCATCGAAGATGTAAATACCAGGTGGGCTCTAGAAACCACCTGCCATACTACAAACATTGATGTAACGCGATCCCTAGCTCTCACTTGGCTGCACCGCTCTTCTTTCAGATTAGTAGTCGGAGTAATCATCGGACACTACCTGATGAGCACGCACTGAAAAGGGTTAGGACACCCCACCTACGATTTGTGTCGCAGTTGCAGAGACAAGGAAGAAGTGGAGAGCATTGAACATTATCTCTGCCACTGTCCCGCTGCATGCATGCCTCTTTGCCACAGTCTGCGGTTATCCGGAGGCTCGTCCACTTCAGTGTGGAGTTATCACAATTCGAATCAAGGATGAATTTAATAATACTAGACAACTCGAACTTATCACGGAGGTGCAGAACGAATAGACGATGTTAATATGTATGATGGTTTCGGTTGCAGAAGTCCAAACATGTGGGGAAAACCCATCGCTAGTGCCAAAAAAACAAAGCACTTTAAAGTAGCAGAACACCAGCAAGGATTCCGGAATATGCAGAACACCACCCACAGCATAAAGTCAGCATTACACAGACAAGCGATGGAATTTTCTTAGCGCCAAGACATCATGAACTCGTCCCTTCCAGTTAGAAAGAAGTGATGGATAACCAGCTATCTGCGTGGACGTCAATCATCAGTTGATTTCCGTAACGCCAACCACCCTTTCATTGCCACGAAGAATTAAACAGGGGATCAATCAATACCACATACTCTCCCGACACTGTTTTATTTCTACATGGCAAAACTCCCTCCGCCGCCAGCTGGAGATAACTTGGTCAGCTACGCTGATGATTGCACGATCAAGATAACACGCCCGAACTTCAACAGCCTTTGAGGCAAAATCACTGACTATCTCCTGTATCTTTTCTAATCCGAGAAATCTACAGCCACAATTTTCACTCCGTGGATTAAAGATATCAGGCTTGAACTATGTACAACGATGGCGCCAAAATACCGATAGTCACCCATCCTAAAGTGCTGGTAGTCTCTCTCTTGTACTTTTTAGCTTACTCTTCAGGAACCAGTAACAAAATACAAGCTAAGAACACAAAGTCCTCAAGTCTCTAGCCAACACCAGTAGGCGAGCCGAAAAGGAGACCCTGCTCATCACAAAATACAAAGCGAACGGCCGGTTAGTGGAAATCCGCAGCGCTAGGAGATAGCGCTAGACAAACCTGCTGTTTCCGTGTTATTTGCACTTTTAGAAACCTGAATCACCAGAGAAGTTATGATTTGGATTTGGATTCAGCCATGAAAAAAAAAACAACCATAAATAAGCGGAACTGCGCCCATTACCAAAAACTTTATAGGTATATAACTCTTTGCTATAAGGCGATTATAAATCATATTTTAGCTTTTGTAGTTAATGAAATACCTCGGCTTTTCCATTTTAGAAAATTGCCGTTATATGCGCATCTAGAGCAAAATTGCAATAATCTATCTTCAATAAAAAGTTTTCGAATTACAGAATTAAAGGCAACAAGATGTGCCACATCTTAGGCTGTGCGTCGAAGACCTTTGGAAAAGTGTACTCTGGTTTCTGGTAAAATATGTATTAATTTTGTCGTCTTTGTATATCGAATCAAGTGTACAATAACTAACTATGCTTTCGAAGAGTATGCCAATATATGTACTATGTATAATATCTACATATGTATAAAGTATGCATGTATGTAAATAATAAAGCACGCAAATGTAATAGAGCGTTAAAATGCAATGTAGATAAATCAATTGGCACTTACAGATGCGCCAAACGGTTGTTTGGCGGAAAATAACTGGACTCTATAGCGTGTAAAAAATTTCTGGACAAATCTAACGATTTCAGCTTCGGTAAGGCTTCCAATGCCGCGCTACTAATACGTTGTATACGATTATTAGCTAAATTGAGCTGCTTTAAAGCGCTGAGCTCACTGAATACGGGAACACTTTCCAGTTGGTTGCGTTTTAGCGTGCTGTAAGAGAAGAAGAAAAAACATCAGCAAAGTGATCTTGAATTAGTGGCATAAAAAGAGATGGCGAAGAGGTATGGACGGAGAAAGGAAGCAAATAGATAGAATAATTGCATTAATCCTAACACAAGATACATTGTACGATTCATGAAAGAAATTAATTTAATAAAGTCAAATACGTGACTATTGTATAGTTGCTACATATGCATGTATGTATGTATGTGCTGCTATTGCATTCGTTTTAAGGCTTTCTAAGCAAAGTCATTTATCATACAATAGTATCATGCTTAGAAGAGTTTTAGTTCTATTGCTTATGTGCTTACAGTTTTATTAATTCCGTTAGATTCATTATCTGCAGCACACTTGTATTATTCAGTTTATTACCAACCAGATCGCTGCAAAGAAACAAATGTTTATAAATTTAGAATATTTGAATATTATTATTGTGTATGTCATGGTTACTCATATAAATTAAATAAATCGTAAAAATAACTATTCATTATAGTAATTAGCAAAATACAATTGCCCGTTGTTTATACGCAAAATTGTTGTTTACATCCGCAATATTTTTACTTTGATTTTTCGTACATGGCCTTTCTCGTATTTATCCATTTGGGCAGCACATCTACTTAAACTGCATTTTGAGGCATTAAATATTTGGCATAATTAGCTGAAGCAGATGGAAGGCTATTAAATGATTGACTGCATAAGTTGGAGTAACATCCCGGCCGGAAATTCTCTAGCCAAAGCCCTGATTCCGCCTAGAGCCTGGCTAGATTTCCCTAACTAAGATATTTTTTAGCAGTGCCCAGCTGTTGCTGCCAAGAATTCTTAGAAAGGCTCTATGAAAAGGTCAAGTCTTACATTTTATATTAGGGACTGTATGGGAATTCTAAGTAGTAATTCGACAGTTTATTAGACGGAAGCTGTTCAGAATCACTAGACATTGACTGCTTAGATCGAGCGTTACCTTTGTGTCTGGCAGCTCGACAAGGGGGCACTAGACGGAAGAAAGCAATTCTCACCAGCGCACAGTGGTACCGTAGTAGGTCATTCGAAAAAAATATTGATGTGTCATTTTGACATCATATCTTGTCTAATTACTAACAAACAGCCACTCTAACTGGAAAAAGAAAAAATAAAAATTTTTTAACGCATAAGTGCTTATTATTTCTAAAACTACGCATTATTTTAAGTGAATCGCGGAGATTTTGATCAAAAATATTTACTTGTCAGAACTTTTTTGATATGGAGCTGAAAGCTGAAGGTATTCTAAAAAACTGCGTACTCAACTTTTTTCTAAAGAGTGTAAATAAAAAGTGCAATATTTCGATGAAAATTTGCAGAATTTTCTTGGAATTATTTTGGAACTCTGTTTTTTGGGGTTTTTGTTGTAGAATTAACCATATTTTTATAAAAAATTAGCGAAAAATAAAATATTTAAAAAATAGTTGCCCGTATTGTGAAAAATTCGCTGTACCTAACCTTTATTGACTGAATGTATAATTCCAATTAAAAATTAATACATATACATATGTAAGTATGTAAATAGTTTTGCACTTACAGCGTTTGCACGTAGCCGGGCAATATGGGGACACGATCCAAAAGTTTATCACCACAATCGAAGTACGCATCCAAGCATTTGCATTCCTTTGGACAATCCGTTGATGTGCCCACACCAAACAGTCGGCCGCCGCCACCGCTGCCATTGCTATCGTTACTATTTCCACCGGCTTTGCTATTAACGGCGGCAGCTAACGCTTTCACCGCCTTTTCATACCGCTGACCATCATCGGCCACAAAACCAGCTGTCTCCAATGAAGTATCTGCATCTGCATCTGCCGCCACTGGAGCGGCCGCATCCAAGTCTAATAAATGCTTTGGAACAAATCCAGCAGCCATCGCTGAGGCTGCCACTCCTTCTACGGCACCGCCCACGTCCGTGCCACCATCAGCAGCAATCACTTCGGCAGCGTTACCTTGACGATTTTTCGTCAGCATCGCAAACAATTGTTGTTGTTGGAATTGACGTTCCTGTTGTAACGAGGATAGAGGCGACGAGATGGGCACTGCTGCTGCTGTCGCCAAAGTCATATGACCAATTAGTGAGATGGGCGCGAATGCGAAAGAGAGCGCTACCGCTGGTACAGCAGTTGTCAATAGGCCGTTTAATGTTGCTGTTGCAGTCTTTGTTGACACAGCTGTTATCATAATTGTAGCAGTTGTAGTAGTGGTTGTTGTTGTTGTTGCTGCCAGTGTTATCAACAGTACGACAGTGGCAATTAGTAATCGATTGATATTATTGAAATTGTAATAATTAGTGCGAGTACTGTTATTTTCATGTTCCATTTGCACAGTCATTGACTTTTTGCTCCTTTGCCATTGCTTTGCAATTTTCGCGTGCCAATTAATGTTGCTGCAGCTCGTGTCGCTACTACTGCTGTTTCTGCTGCTCTTTGTTTTGCTCTTATTTTTGTTAGTGGTCACGGTGCTCACTTCCGTTGCGCGCCACTGCGATCGCTTTGGTCGTAGCTGGCTTTGCTTTTGTCCATTTTGACATTGGTGTTGTAATCGCTGCATTACTGTGCAATCGCAAGTGAGGCCGTCAGCGCTCATTTTTATTTTCTTTATTTATTTTTTCCCCCCAACCAACCTTCTTTTCTTAAGGATTTTTTCTTAATCTTTATCCGTTTCATTCGGATTAAAATGACCCATGGTGGTTGAAATATTAGTTTTTGAATAAGTAATTTTTTTCATTTTGTTATGATGACAGCTTCAATGCCGTTGAGCATATTGATATGAAAAACGTTGGAATCCAAGGTTTGGTATTCAATGATTCAAAACTGAAATGAAAATAAAAAATTTACATATAAAATATTAGTTTGTTTTGTTAAACCTGAAATAGTTTTATTGGAAAACTGTTACGTAACTTTGTAGGGTTTTCCAAAAATACACAGCAAAATCAACTTTTTGGAATTTTCCTGCTGTCAACCCCCAGAACTGAAGAATATCGAAAATAAGAACATTTTTTAATGCCCAACTTTGTCAATACAATTTTTGCCATTTAGTGCCTAGTACAAATTCAGCATAAGATAGAAAGTGTTAACAAAGATTCTAATAACAAAAACTTTACTTTTGATCTCTGGTGTGGGGCAAATTTACGGAATATTTTGTCACAATTTTCAAGTGCGTTATTTATTCCTGAATTCGGCACAATTTTAAATTTTCAAAGTCCATCACTGGTAGCTTAAAATGTCAAAATGGAACATTGAAATTAATCTTTTGATGCAAAATAGGACTACTAATCAGCACATCCATTATCTTAACTATGAATGAACATCTGACCATCTCCCATCAGCAAATTTAGAACCTTCAGATGGCTTTTATATGGTGGACGATTTTTTAGCGAGTCCCATGATTTCTGTACCTCGGACTCTATAATTAGTAAACCACAATACATCATTTGTATGCAACTTTATAAACAAAGAAACTTTCTACGAAGTTTTCTTCACCCAAGGCTAGCCGAAATAACGTGGCCTTGGATGAATGGACATGACTAGGGAACGGATTTTATGGAAATTGCCCTGTGTTCTGCAAAAGAGATAGAGTATATTCGATTAAGAATGTCCACGATTTAGCTTTCCCTGACTCCATATGCATATACACAGTCGATGTTGCCTCGTTTTTGCCTTTTTTAAGATATTTGGTTTTTTTTGCATTTTCTCCCTTTAATTGTAAAGGGCAAGGAATAGGCCCTTATTCCTGATAATATGAAAGTTTTAAACGTTCCATGGGCGCCACCTGTATCAACTCACGTCGAGTGCACGTTTAGTACATTCAAGGCTTTTCTTCGCGAAAATCTAATGAAAATGCTGCCAGAAAACTTCAAAATGCATCTTGTGGTTCAATGTTACTACAACTATAGTGATTAAAGTTTTGTGAGTTAAAAACTCGAAAGCAGTCAAAGATTCAAAGTAGAAATATTTTAAATAATGAAATTAGTTCATAGTTTTCCTCTTTATACTTGTAAAATAAACATTTCTAAACAAAATGTATTTTTTGATTATTTTTCAGTTTTTGCCTTTTTTAGTGCCTTCTTTTGCCTTTTTTGCGATTTCTGGTGCCTTTTGCTGCTTATTTCGTTATTTTATTTTGTCTTTTTTATCCTAAAAATGCGTTCCCTGGACATGACAATTGTACAAAATGACATTGCAGAAATAATAAATATATACAGTTGTCCACAAAATAATAGGAGTGCGATATTTTGACCAGTTTTGGCTATTTGTCTTTTGTTTATTTAATGTTTATTATTTTTTTATAAAAGCCTAGCTGGCTATACAACAAACACCATATAAATTCAGATTTTAAACTTTGTATAAAAACTATAAAATTTTGCAATTTTTGTATTGTACAAATTTTAATTAATATTATTCTTTTAAGACAATCTGTATTTTATGTTTTCAATTTAATATTCATAAGCAGGCAACAGATTTTTAGGACCTAAAAACCTATAAAAAAGGCAAAATAAAATAGCGAAAAAGGCAGGAAAAGGCACTAGGTATTGCAAAAAAAAACCAAAATAAGGCACTAAAAATACCGAAAATACAAAGAACAATCAAAAAATACATTTATTTTAGAAATTTTTATATTACAAGTAAAAGAGAAAAACTATGAACTAGTTTCATTAATGAAAAATTTGTTACTTTGAATCTTTGACTATTTTATCCTTTCGAGTTTCTTAACTCAACAAAACTTTAATCGCTATAGTTGTAGTAACATATGAACCACAAGATGCATTTTGAAGTTTTCTGGCAGCATTTTCATTAGATTTTCGCGAAGAAAAGCCTTGAATGTACTAAAGTGCACTCGACGTAAGTTGATACAAGTGGAGCCCAATTTAAATATGGAACGTCTGAAACGTTGATATTATCAGGAATAAGGGAGAGGCCTCTCGCTCCTTCCCTTTCATTTCGACAAAAATTACGTACGAAAGGAGTGTAAAATTTAATTTTGACAAACAAAAACAAAAACATAAAAACATGCGATCATGAGATCATTACAACGTACACTAGCAAAACGAAACAATTTATCACAACTAAAGCACAGAGAATTTTTCACAATGCATGTACCTTTTTTGTTCCTTAAAAAATACAGTTTATACTAAATACATCAGAAAATATAAAAAAAGAATTTCTAAACTTTGTGGAAAACTCGGGAAAATGCAATAAATTTGCATACAAATTCGGAACATTTCTCTTTAGACTTTTTTATAAAAGTTTTGAAACGAAATTTACAGTTTTGCAGCCCATAAAAATTTAGTTGATTTTTGGTATTATTTTTACTGAGAGTTTCTTCCATACAAACTATGTTCCACATTTTTTTGTATGTGGAAGACACGGTCAGGAAAAATAAATAATTGCAAAAAATCAACGAAATTTTCTGGTAACTTCATACTTTCACTTTACTAATTGGCTAAAAATCTACATTTTCAAAATTTGTGATCAGATGAAAGAGTCCCCGAATCAATAATTTTGTACGGCACGGTACTTATAAGTAATCAAAGAAAAAAAAAAATACAAGGTAACATTATCAGTAATTTGTTTCGTTGCTGTGAACTTGTTTAAAAACTTCTGGCTTTTGCTTAATACAATTGTAAAACTCTGTGCATGTCATTTTAAAGTATTTAGGTACATACTTATATTAATCATCAACTATTGCTTGTGCAAAACGTGCTAAATTAAAAAAAAAATTGCATATGAAAGAGCACCAACCCAACTCGTAATAAATTTAAGTATGTATACAAATTTTAGTATTTAGTATAGAAATATTCAATTCAAATACGCCAATATTAAAATGAAGCGCTTTGCACTTAACGGATGCTTTTTCATAATTAAGTTAAAAAAAAATAAAATTTAAATTCATGCTGCCTGTAATGGGATTTGAACCCTGACGCTCTGGAAATTAGCAATTTGTGGCAAGGATCTTCGTGCACTCCAGACATGTGCTACAGCCAGACATGTAAATGTGCATTCAAATGTTCAGTTTGATTCAACACCACGTGTGAGTGGTATGAAAGTATTGTTTTTAAATACGAAAATTTTTAAAACGATAATCAAATAAAAAATATTCATGTTTACTTTGCGTTATTTCCCCCAGTAAATTTATAAAATTTTTCTTAATATTACAACGCGTTTTTTCTCTCAGTTTAGTCATTTTTATTCAAAATTTGTGCAATAAAATCGAAAACCGGGACATTTTAAGGTTGGACCGGGACATGTCCGGGACAACCGGCACGTCTGGCAGCCCTAGGCTTACGGCCAATGACATGCCCATGGTAAAATAATGCCTTCTTGAAGCGAAAGGGTAAGCGATTCCCATCGCCTAATTCGATTCCATTTTAATTTCTGTGGTAATCGTGTTTTTGCTGCGATTTACATATGTATATTTTTGTACGTACAATCTTTCAAAACGGATATTTTTGTAAAAACAAATAAGTGAAAACAATCTAAATACGCTGGCACTCATTAGCATCATTATATCGTTAGTATAGTATGGAAAGGGCGTATCACACATCGTCGCTGAAATACAAAAAGCCGTAACTAACTTAAAATCCAAAATTCACTTTTTGATTGATTAAGTGCACTCCATCGAATTATAAGTACCCGCATCGTTTATAAAACAAAAAATCGTTGTTACTTGTAGCTTTTTTGCCTTTCGGCGATAATGTATGTATGTATGTACTCACATATTTATTTACAAAAATTTACCACATTGGCAACCACAAAATTAAAGTACAAATTTATTAGCAATAAAAATAACCACAGAAGTGCGCAATGGAGCAATGCAAATTAAAGCGAGCTTAAGATCAATACAAAAGTCCATAAAATAATGAGAGATCAAATTCAATTCAGTTTAATTTTTAGCAAACTCGTAAACAGCAGCAAAAAACAACGTACAATAAAAAATGCACCTAAAATAACAATAAAATCAAAAAAATCACAGAAAAGTGTAACAAGTGCAAAATCCATAGAATGCTCGAATGGTACTTGCAATATAGCACCGAAAGCAGCAGCACGTTAACATAACAAACAACGATAACAATGAAAGCCAGAAAAAATTAAACAAAAACCAAAACGCGAAAATAAATAAGATCAATGCACTTGACGCGGTCGAAGTAATTAGCAAATTAAGAACGAAAAGTCGTTTATCAGTACATACATGCACACATGTACACATGTACATACATATATGGGGCATTCCATCCCAAAATGGACGGGGTTCACACTTTAGGGTTGATGGATAAACATAAATAATATATAAATATGAAATCTGAGCTTGATTAATACATTTTTAAATACTTTACATTACAAAAACAAAAACAAATCGATTTAATAGTTTTCCAAATATCTCGAGAACGGGGCGAGAAAAAAATTAAACAAAATCACATATACACACATCAAAATTCTCTATGAAAAGAAATATTTTTTTTTTAATTTTTTATTCTTGAAAAATTTTTCACATACAAATTTTTTCATCCATCGCCGTCCATTTTGGTATGGAACGCCCCATATACTTACATATGTATGCATGTATGAATGTTCATGTGAGAATAAGAATTCGAATGTATTGCAAATCGAAGACCAATTCTTAGTGCTTACTTTCAATAAAAGGTCAGGCAGTGCAAAATTAGAAAGGAAAGCTGGCTAGTGTTGTGCAAAATATTCCAATGGATGCATACTGCAGAAAACTGTTTTTGTCTTCTCTGAAGCAATTTATCTGTGAATCAATTGTGGTCAAGCTCAACTAACAGTGGACAGAGAAAGCTGGGAGAGATTGGGTAAGACCAAAGGGAAAGAGTTGTTAATAAATAAATAGCTCATCTCATATTGAGCCTTAGTGTAATGAATAAGAGCCTTCTATCTTAGTCGATTTTGGAGTTAACATTGAATACACTGGCCAACAATATGTTGCGATGGAGCCATTGCTGTAGGATTCGTTTTATTATTATTAAATTGGTTCTAGGTTTTAAGATACATATTTCCGATATAAAGATGCAGTACCTGTTAATATGACGTACATATAAATGGTACAGTCATAACTAAATGTAAAATAACCATTCGACACTAAGGCAGGGACCACACGTTTTGTACATTTGTACACATTTTTAAATTTTGATGCCCACATAGTGGTGTTGTCTAGAAATAAGTTCAGCTCAATGAAAAAAGCCTACTCTGTTGCTGTCAAAATGTACAAAAGTACAAATCGTGTGATCCCTGCTTAAGACGAGCACACATTCATACATACATACATATGTACATACATATGCATGCACAAAAGTATTTCCCGTAATTAAGTTTAACAGCATAGACCATATTATATTTTGACGTTACTAACAGCAAATGCCAATTCAAACGGCCAATCATCAACAAAGACAAGTTCACAGACCAAACTTCAAACACAAATTGTGTGAGCGACAACAAGAAACAAAACCAGAAAGTAAACGTCTAAAGGTGGTTGACACGAGGAAATGTGCAGCATGTAGATACGAAACGAAGTCAACAAGAATGCTTAGCGAATTGCCAAATTAAGCTGACTAGAAGAGTGAAGCTGTGTAAAATAGTTTTGCCCTTTTTTAGGTAGACTGACCGAACAGCTGTTCGTATGTAGGCATGCCCCGTAAATGGATGCTGCGAAACTTGTATGAAGCACAAAAAGTTAGAGGAAGAAAAACTAAACCGACTTAAAATGTGCTTATGGGAAAGATTCATGCCCATATATGAATGTATATGTAAATACATATGCATGTACATATGTACATAGGAACATTAGATCGGGTCGAAACTCATACAAAACAATAAGGCCAAAAAGACGGCCAAATCAGCTGTGCCTGATATTTTCTTTTTATTTATGGCCGAACTCCGAATAGAGATTTATCATTGAAAAATTGTTACACTTCAGAGGGTAAAAATCGTAATCTGTTAAAATATTTAATTTTATAAAAACGATAGATATGCCTAGTGGGGTATAACTAGGGATAATTAAATTTGATAATCGAAGGAGGTACTTCTGACCAACAAGGTTTTATATATTTTCATATATACAGTGGAGGCCACATAATTACTTCTTCAGTAGTCTTGAGCTTTGTTGACATTTCATGAGTTATGGAGTTTTAAGCTTCAAGGAACTTATATGGATTACAGCAATCTTTAAGATATGCGCAAGATTGTATGTATGCAATGCATCTATAACTCATTAAATGTCAACAAAACACAAAATACAAAACTACTTCTTGTAATATTGTAGCATGTACGGCAAACCGAGTCAGAAATCCTTGCGAGTTTGACGTACTTTTCCTTTTAAATTCCTAGAATATCTATATCACGGAATGGTTACCAAATATATGCAATGAGTACTTGGCTTATGAGCCGTAACAATTGGTGCAAATGCCTACTGATATTAATTCTAAAAATAATATGACGAAATAATTCCCACCAAAATCTCAAAGTACTCCTGCACTTATATCAGCCCTCAATTTATTTACTCATTAGTCAGTTAAAAATAAATTCGATTGAGTTGAGTGTTATATGCTTTACTTCGTGACCCGGATGGGGACTACCAGAAACAAGCGTTACGTGAGAGTGTAGGTGGTGTTAGCCGTATATAAGTAAAAAATTACAATAACAAATTATACGCAGATATCCGTAGTGGCATTGGTATGAATTAGAACAAACACATATTCTCAGCTGTCGCCCCAACAACACCTTGTTAAATACACCTTGGTTTTTCCATGGTGTCGCGCTCTCATTTTTACCCTCTTGTTTGCGTGCACCTTATTGATATTTTCTTGAATTCAATTGGTCCGAAAATTGAACTAAAAAAAACTCACATCACTTAGGTCATTATATGAATATGAATTTATCTATTGATTCAATGAGAGAATTGAGCATTACAACGATTCATGTCAATGGAGAACTTACTAATTATTATATATAATTATGGCTACCCAAATATCAGCATTATCTCGAACCTCTTGACCTTGTTTTTTTTTTTGCTTTTTGACTTTGTTGGGTTTCACTGATTTTATCTTTAGTGGTCTTAAACTTTTGCGCAAAAAAAAAGGTTGTGAAGGAAACAAACGTTGGGATTTTATGTTGAGAAAACCTTTCAAGCTGTGGACTTGGCGTTAAAAATTTGTTTGTGACCAGTCCTAATATACCACATGCATTTTACTCATTGATGTGCAACAATGTAGCGAGTAAATCCATAACTGATTTATGTTTGGAAAGGTGGCGAGTAATTAGGTTCATTGGTGGTTGCAATATACATATGTTGTAGTGATCAGCGAATTTTTCAAAGAACTCTTGAATCCAGAAGAAACAATTTTTTTGGTTTTCCAAGCACGGCAACGTTTTTCTGTTGAAATAAAATAACAACCGGAAGTGGCAGTTTCATCTATTAGTTTGTAGAAGACTTATAACCAAACTCATCAAACTATAGCGAAACTAACTACAAACTAACTAAAAGCATTGAAAATGCTCTTAAATAATAAACAAATATTTATAGCACTCAGATTTTTAAGTGTTTGGTCGAAAACTTCGTCTTCAATATATGGTGTGCGCCTTATTGTTCTAACACTAATGGATTGAAATACAGTTTTAAATTGACGCTGAACGCCAAGTGATTTCCTGAGATGGGGCCTGTTCGAGGCACGTAATAAAAGCGGTATTACTGCCGTACTGATGAAAAATGGCAACATTGTTGCAACTGCCCAACTAATATTACATTGCTAGAAATTCACACAGAACGCGATACTTTAATAATTCGCGCAACACTGCGGTTGTGATTGCAGCTCGAACAAGCCCATGCTTTTCCATGGCAGAAATACACTTTGAGGTTGGTCATTGCTTGCCGTGGGGAGACCATTATTAGAAAAACTCGTTTATTTGTTTTATGTTGCTCAGACAAGTAATCGAACCTGGGTCATACCTTCTCCAAGATTGTCCCGGAATGCAAGTAAAATCTAAAATCTATTGCGAAGATAAACAATTCGAATTTATGTCGGTGCCTGGAAGTGGCGAAGTGTAGTTCTACGACGCATTCTATGGCACCAGAGTCTATGGCCGGTTCAGGTTTTATCTGAACAGTCAGGTAGATCAGGGATCTCGTGAACAAGATGCACAGGGATCGTAAAGATTTAACACCTTCAAAACAATTAAATGCTTCTTGAAAAATCCAAACACAGCGATAGCAAGACTACTTATCACGCCCAAATGGAAGGAACGCGGTCCATGGACCCAGCATATGACTACCATAAGTACCGTTGGCAAGATAACATGTGTTCCCTGCCTGGAGAAGAATGGTAATACTAGGCATTTTCCCTGCTTTGTCGGCTTTCGCCAAATTATTTCATTAAGGCGTTATTTAACAAAGAGTTTCATGAAGTTTCAAGCGGACTTGACATTATATCATTACCTTTCTTGCCATCCATACTTCCCCTCCTAGGTTTTAAGCACAATGGGCATGCCTGAGTGCCTGAGAATAAAAATCCAAATACAATAGTAAATGGTTCTTTGGATCTTTTTAGACATGTTCTACGTTTTCATAAAAGAGCTGGCTTTATATGAGACCTTTAATTTATTGGACACAACGGCATCACAAACTTTTCTCCTATTCTCCGAGTGACGGGAAGTCCATCCTATTAAATGGCACATACTTGATTTTTACAGATTCAGAATTTGTGGACAAAAAATACGTAACTTTTGCTTGAAACTTTTATCTCGGCAGTGCATTTTTCAGCGTCTAATTACTTCTGGACTTCTAAAATGGAGGAAAATATTTTTATTGGAAAATGCAAAAATATGATTTCCAAGTCGGAGATGCCCTATCTTTTGATCGTATTACCGACTTCCAATTTCGAACGAAAGTTGGTTATATGGACCTGAAGTCCATCTTTTTAAATAGAACAGGCATGCCTTTAGCCCAGATTCGGATTCCACGGACAAAAATACATAACTCTTGTCGGAAGCTTTTCTCTGGAATGGACTTCCGGTCTGTTATGAAGCTACACGTGAACTGCTGGGGAGAATTTGAGATTAATTCGATTTGGACTCGTAATTAATTCTCGACTCGATCTCATATGCTTCCTTTATAGAGAATTCACTTAGCGAACCTAACTTAATATTTTCTTATCACATCGATAGATATTTTTTCTTATCCATCCATTCATTCCATATAGAGAAATCGAAATGGGACTAGTCGATTTTTTTTTGCAGGGATTTTAAAACTGCGCACATCACTACCACTTCCACTACAACTTCGAATTTCACCCGTGACCTTTGACACTGTCTGGCTAAAACGAATAAAAACTGCGAATGCAAACGTGTGAACGAACTAATTGATGGTGGGAAGTGACAGCTGCAGAGGCGGCGGCAGAGGCGGCGGCAGTGACGTCGAAGCCGACTTATACTCGCACAATAACTTGTGGCATTTTGCTCTTCGTACTTTTCTCTGTCCTGTTCTGGTTTTTATTAAGAGTTTTTCATTAGTTTTATTTTGCATTTATTTCTCGCGCCTTCGCATGTTGAGAACTCTTGTTTTTTTTTCTACAAACATATGTACATAGCACATAAGTGCATATAGTAGATGTTTTTATTGCTCATTTCGTTTTTCTTCGTTTTGTGGCGAGCTTTTGGCTCAGTTTGCCCCGCATTGGTGCTACGTTGTCTGCGACGACTAATTAGGTAATCAAGTATGTATTTACAAGAACTGCAACGTAAAAATAACAAAAAACAAAAACACAACAACAACAAATCATGAAACTAGTGCATGGCAGCCACGGCGACGACGAGAATAACGACAGCAACGAAAACAACTGCAACAACTAAAGCTGAAATTAGTCCAGAACGTAAACGCAGCGGTACGTAACCCCGTGTCAGCTGACACGGGGTTACGTACCGCTGCGTTTACGTTCTGGACTAATTTCAGCTTAAGCATTCAACGTAATACCAATTTGCGTAGACTAGAGCAGCGCAGACCAGCAGTTGTGTTTATAAAATTAGTAGTTCTGTATGTATCTTGATGTGGTGCTCCTGTTTTCATATTGTAAAGGTATCGGGGCTGCGAAAGTAAAGTCTACCACTTCTTATTTGTCAAATCGTCGCCTGCACAGAGAAAATGATACAGGTAAAACGCATGGTACAATTATTAAAGGTATTGTCTTTCCAGAGAGTTTTACTTCACATCGAAATTCGTGCTCCCTTATTTTCATTTTGACACATTTCAATGTTGATTCTTTTACTTTTAGGTGGCTTTGCTTTTTGATTTCGCTCAATTAAATCTTTATAATTTTTCAAAAAAAAAGAAAAAACGTTTGAAATAAATTGAGCAATACAAATTTTTGTATTGTTTACTAAGCAAATGTTTATTCAGCTTTTGCAAATTAAATAAGCTCTCTGCAAGAAGGTTTGTTAAAAAAAATACATGGACATTCATATGTATATGGTATATGGTGGTATATGGTATCCCTCTTTCCTTACAGTAAAGCTTTTAGTGTGGGCAACAATGATGTTTTTCAAATAACGCAGATCGGAATATGCGCCCTCTGGGAAGACAATACCTGTAATTATTGTACCATCGGTAAAACGCAAGTTTTTAAAAGAAACTGAAAAATAAAATTTTTTGATATAATTTTATTTCATACAAAATAAAAAATACAAAGTTTGTATTTACGACTTTAAAACGAAACATTCGCAAAATAAAAACGATCGTTAAAATATATTCACTTTTTTTACTGAGGAGAACAAACGAAATAACGCCAAAAATTCGTATTTTTCAAAACTAAAATGAAACAACGAGTTGTAGTGCGACACAATTTTCAACAAGTAAAATTAAACTAGACACTTTTAAAATAAAAACGTTAATTTATTTTAAGTTAATTGAGTACGAAAAATATTTAAAACTAAAATGTTTTGCGTTAGAATTTATAAAGCTACCTAGCCATAATGAAAAACATTTCATATGTTCGCATCATTTTTTCGAAAAAATTGTGTTCAGATAAATAAGTTACTTCAATCTTCAGAAAAGGCGAATAATGAAGGATGTAGTAAATTTTTTTTTGACACACAAAAACGAAAACATAAAAACATGAGATCATTAGAACGTACACCAACAAAGCAAAATAACTTATTACAACTAAACCAGAGAATTTTTCACAGTGCATGCAACATCTTTTTATTCTTTATAAAAATACGGTCTATACTACATCAAAAAACATAAAAATAAAATTTCTAAACTTTGTGCAAAACTCGGGAAAATTCAATAAATTTGCATACAAATTTGCAACTTTCTAACCAGACTACCTATATAAAAATTTGAAAATTAAGTTTTCTAGCCCATTAAGTTTCAGTTGATTTTTGGTATTGTTTTTACTGAGAGTTTCTTCCATAAAAACTATGTTCGACAATTCTTTTTATATGGAAGACACTGTCAGCAAACAAAAATTGCTAACAATCAACGAAATTTTCTGGCCACTTCAGACTTGCACTTTATTAATTGCCTCAAAAGCTACATTTTCCAAAATTTCCTAAAAGATCTGATTAGAAAATCTAGTCTGATGAAAGAGTCTCCGAGCCAATAATTTTGTACGGCACTGTACCTACATATAAGTATGTACTCTAGGTTTCAAGAAAGAAAAAAATGCAATTACAAATTACAAGATAACATTAAAGTCATGTTGTTGTTGTAGCGGCTACAACAACCCCGCCCAGATCGGCTGATATCTCAGTCGTTGTCGTCGAGTTCCACTAACGGCAGCCCCAAGAAGCGTGCAGCCTCTGTGGGGTCGGTCCATAGGGACGACGCCGTTAGGGTTGTGGGGTTTTCCGGGCATGCGAAGAGATGTTTCGAGTCGTGAGGGGTCCTCTCCGCATGCCGGACATTCGTTCGGCACATCCGCATTTAACTTACTCAGGTAGGAATTTAGCCTGCTGCAGTAGCCAGAGCGAAGTTGGGCTATTGGTGTCCTGGTCTCTTGAGGCAGATGGAGCTCCGTCGCGTCAATGTCCGGTGTTTGTGTGCCTAGATCGGCATTGACAGGTCTTGAGTCTACATAACTCGAGACTGCGTCCCTGTGAATGCCGTTCAGGGCCTGTCTGTGAGCTGACTGGTCCAGAGGTTGCTTAATGAACCTCTGGACTTCGTCCGTCAGTTCATATAGATGCCTCCTGACGTGCCTCGGCGAGGCCTCCTCTGCAAGCAGCTGTCTATTTGGGTGGCCACATCTGTGGCTCCCAGCAAGAAACTGCTTGCAGAGCATCGTGTTGTGCTCCCTAATTGGGAGCATTTTCGCCTCATCGTGGAGGTGGTGTTCTGGTGACATAAGGAGGCATCCGGTCGCTGTCCTAAGTGCTGTATTTTGTACCGTCTGTAGCTTCGTCCACTGCGTCCTTCTAGTCCCCGGCAACCACACTGGTGGTGCGTAGTTTAAAACCGGCCGGCCTATTTCCTTGTATGTTGCCAGCAACGTTTCTTTGTCTTTGCCCCAAGTACTGCCGGCTAGCGACTTCAGGACCTTGTTGTGGCTCTGTACTTTATTGACAATAGCGGTTGCGTGCGCAGAGAAGGAGAGCAGGCTGTCGAATGTTACTCCGAGAATTTTAGCATTATTCACCGTCGGAATTGGTGTGTCATCGACGTGAGTTCCTAGCGGTAGCCTGACCTCCTTCCTCCAAGGCTGTGAAAAGGGTCGCAGAGGATTTCGTAGGGGAGAGGGCTAGACACTTTGCAGTGAAGAAGCGAGAAAGTTCAGAGAGATATCCGTTTACTCGAACACAGGTCATCAATTCCATTCCCAGTCGCCATGATCGAGCAATCGTCGGCGTAAGAGACAATCGAGACTCCCTCTGGTTGAGGGAGCTTTGAAATGTAAAAGTTAAACAGTAGTGGGGAAAGGACACCAACCTGTGGAACCCCCTATTTTATTTTCCTAAGTTTGCTCGATTTGTCTCTAAACATTACCGACGAGTGTCGACCACTTAGATAATTTACCGACCACCGTTTGAGCCTCTGTGGGAGAGAGGAAGCCTCTATATCTTCTAGTAGCGTGGAATGGCTGACAGTGTCAAAAGCCTTTGGCAGGTCCAACGCTACTAGGATCGTTCTCTCACAGGGACGTTTACGGTTAAGGCCACGAGTTATCTAAGTGTTTATGGCGTTAAGTGCTGTTGTTGTACTGTGCACTTTACGGAAACCATGCTGATGCTTCGCTGGGGTCAAGTGGTTTGTGAAATACGGGAGTACCAAGGCCTCGAGTGTCTTCGCTACCGGGGAAAGGAGTGTTATCTGACGATAAGAATCTCCTATGTTGGCAGGTTTCCCTCCGTTAGGTACGCTACCCCCGCAGGACCCAAATTTTTCAGCATCAGAATGCATATTCCGTCGGGACCCATGGCTTTGGAGGCTTTCGCCTTCCCGATGGCCACCTGAACTTCACCGCAAGTGAAAGCAAGGGGGGCACAAGTTGTTGGCAGTTTGTGCAGCCTTCTGGTCACTCGACGCTTAGCTTTGTCCACCGGAGCATGCAGTATGAACTGCCGGCTAAAATAGCTCGCGCATCGCTCCGGGTCCGACGAAGCATGGTCGCCGAAAGAAATTTGGACTCTTTCGTCGTGCTTCGTGGGATTGGACAGTGACCTCATGGTTGACCAAAGCTTACTCACACCAGAGGTGAAGTTGCAGGTCTTCAGATGCTCTTCCCACTTCTTCCGCTTATGTACGTTTACTAGTTGCCGAATCTCCGCGCTGAGATCCCTGATCGGGATCGGCCTGACGAAGGCTGCCACACTCATCGGCTAGAACAGCCGCTTCAGCAGGGAAATTTGGGCGTGGGTCGGTGATGCATCCTGCCAGTACGAAGCGGGCTGCAGCAGCGGTGACAGCCCTGCGGAACTTACGTTCACCAAGGTGGACGTCGTTTGGTGTGGGGAGGGCAGCGAAGGTGTTTTCAGTAAATTACGCGAAGCCTTTCCAATCAGCTTTTGAAAAGTTGATATATGTTCGGTGCTNAGTACGAAGCGGGCTGCAGCAGCGGTGACAGCCCTACGGAACTTACGTTCACCAAGGTGGACGTCGTTTGGTGTGGGGAGGGCAGCGAAGGTGTTTTCAGTAAATTACGCGAAGCCTTTCCAATCAGCTTTTGAAAAGTTGATATATGTTCGGTGCTCCGCGGAAGCAAAGTCGGTTGGTTTATTGATCGAGATGACTATGGGCAGGTGGCCTGATGCCAAAGTCAGCATAGGTCGCCATGATATGCTGTTTATCAGACCAGCGCTGACTATTGCTATGTCTGGGGAGCTGCAGCAGCTGCCCATAATCCTGGTGGGTGCGTCGTCATTCATTGTGCAGAATGTCGAATCGTCTATCTGCTTAGCCAAGTCTGTTGCCCTACGATCGTTTGACAGGCTTGAGTGGCAAAAATCGTGGTGCGCATTAAAGTCACCTACTACCATACGATATCAGGGTGATATCCTGCCGGGAAGCAAGTGACAGGGGTATATATACGTTAAATATTTCGATCTCGACATCGCCTGACCGGATAGCAATGCCCTAAAATTCTAGGGTGGTATCCCTGCGATCGATGTCTGCTTCAATAAGACGATAATGCACGGTATGGTGCGTGATGAACGCTAAGCCACCACTTTATCCCGGTCGTGATCTCGACGGTGCACGTTGTTGAATTGCTGTGCAACTTCGTCTCTTGGACCGCAGTTATCAATATACCATGCCTTCCCATGAAAACGGTTATCTCCTTGATCTTGCTCTAAAGTCCGTTGCAGTTAAATTGAAGGAGCTTCATGTGGTTCGGGAGACGTGTGGTGATGCGGGGTGTGAGGGATGTGTGTGGTCGTGCCGCAGTTGGCTGTGTGCGCTGCTGAGATGGTTGCCGCCCTGGGGTGGTGGCGGGAGGCATCGCAGTTGAGGTCTGCGACCGAGCAGCGCAACACGGGCCCTCGAAGTTCCTTGTTCAATCTCGCGTGGTGCGCAGACCTGAGCATGCCCTAAAGTGGCACCAGCATGAGCAGGTGTTGCGCTTGACTGATGTCACATTACGGAATATCCTGGTCTGACATACCGTGCAGATTGTAGGAGGAACCAGGAGTTGTTGACGGCGGCGTGTGGGTGGTGGTGTGGTTGTGTGTGTTCTGTGGTCTGTAGCCGTTGTGGTGTGGTCTATTGTGTTATGTTGTTGTGCTGTGGTGTTTGTGTGGGACTGCTCAGGTGGACTGGGGTTAGCCGTGGAGGCTGCTCTGTTAGAGCAACAGGGGGCCACAAAAGACGTGGTCCACTGCCGATGTGTCCGTAGTCCTGAGCAGACTCTGAGGTGACTCCACCCCCTCGCAAGCATTGGACTTGACAGAGGTGGAGTTGTGGTGTAGTCGTCTCTGGCATACACAGCAGGTGTAAGTTTCTGGCCCTGGGTTTGACTCGATGCCAGCCCTGAGTAGGAGAAAACGTAGCGAATGTAGCCCTATGGACGAACAACTTCTGAGATACTCGCCGACCTAAACGGGGTTAGATCGCCGAAACAACAGCCCTTGGTCGGGTAAAACCCGAGTCATTCCGGTACGTAGAACCGGCTGTCGTGGGAATGACATTAAAGTCATATTTCCATGCTGCCTGTAATGAGATGTGAACCATTGACACTCTGGAAACTAACAAATTGTGGCAAGCATCTTCGCGCACTCAACTACACCCAGACATGTAAATATGCATTCAAATGTTGAGTTTGAATCAACACCACGCGTGCGTGGTATGAAAATATTATTTTTAAATATAAATATTTTTAAACGGTAATCAAATATAAAACATTCATTTTTACTATGCGCTATTTCCCTCAGTGAACTCATAACATTTTTTTTAATATAACATCGTGTTTTTGTGCAATCAAATCGAAAACCGGGACACTTAAATGAAAACCGGGGCACTTAAACGAAACATGGGACATTTTAAGGTTGGACCGGGACAAATGTGTAAAACCGGAACATGTCCGGGAAAACCTGGACGTCTGGCAGCCCTAGATATGGTGGACTTCTTTGACCGAAAAAAACTTTGGTAAGAGTAACTTACAAAAACAAATTCTTATAGGTTATTAAGTAATAATTTAAAAATTTCTTATTTTAAATTACTGGAAGCAAAATTAACGGGCCCCGCTCGGAAGTAAGGCAAGAACATCTGTATGTATGTATATTAGACTGCATCACTCCCCATATAAAAAAAAAATCGGTACTGTTTTTCCATCGGAATTATAAAATCTATTATATTTAAAAAGTTTGGCCGAAATATTGCGGAAAAATATTAAGATTTACGTAAGCTGGACCGATTTGAAAATACCTCCAAAAAATTAGTTTTTTGTGAATAAAAACAGTTTTTTTAGGTATATTTTTGCAAAAAAAATCACCTTAGATGACAAAACAGTTTAAGCTTAAAAATCTTGCATAAAAGTATTAAAAAAAATCGTTGACATTTTTACAATAATGAGTTTTTAAGCTGTTTTTAAACTTTTTTCAAAGACTGGTTTAAATAACTTGAATAACTCAGCCTAAACTTTACCTATTCAGACTTATGAGGTATCATTGGAAAGGAATGTTCTCACCCCTTCTATTTATTTGCAAATAAGCTCATTCAAAGCATGAAAGAGAAATATAGGGCAAACGAGCCTCATTCCATGTTGAATTAAGATTTATTGGTATTTGATAAAAGAAAAAATTGGGACTTGAAAGTTTTTTTTGAAAAAAACAATAAAAAAGGATGAGAAAATACCTTTACACTGATACTTTACAAGTCTATATCGGTATAGTTTTGGCGCAGTTATTCCAGTTTTTCTTAATCAAATCTTTGAAAAATTTTTTGAATATAAAATTTTTCAATATTTTTATGTAGATTTTTAAAGCTTAAACTGTTTTGGCATCTGAAGGGAATTTTTCCGAAAAATTCTTTGAGAAACTATTTTTATTCATAAAAATCTTAATTTTTGGAGGTATTTTCCAATCGGTGCATCTTTATATTTTTCCGAAATATTTTGGGGGAAGTCTTAAAATATAATAAACTTAATCCCCGAAAATCGGGGTGCTCCGTGGTCTAAAAAATGTGCATATTTCTTTATTCTAAAAACTACATGCATTGGTAGTTAATTTAACTTTGGTATTCGTCGTTATACTTAACCAAAGCTGCTACCTCCGTTTTGTGTTAACCAGATATTGAACAACCGGCCCTAAGAGAAACAACCTATAGTCTTTAACTTCTTCCAACAGAGTTCAAGTTAATTTTAAATCGGTTACTGTTGGGGAATTAGGTTAGGTATCAATATGTACTTTTAATATTTGTCCGCGTCCTTCATTAAAAATATGAAAGAAATATTCAGCTTTCCTTCTTTTGCTATTTCTTCCAATGCAACTGTAGCTACATTGGTTGTATCGAAAATGAAAAAACCATAAACAATCAAACAACAAAATGAAACTGAAGGAAAATGAACACAAAGAGACAGGCATTTTAGATACAGAGATATTTTAAGTGCACACATACTCATAGTTCCGAACTACATACATATATCAGAACTTTCTCTGAACTAGTGCAAAACGGATGCAGAGCGGGACAGTTGAAACTTGCGGTTTAAATGTGCAAATGCTCACTTCTTGACGTGTGTCAAGTTAGCACTACACTTTTCGAAATTGGAAAAGTTAACTACGGCATTAATTGTAGTGTTTTTGTTGTAAATTTGTTGTGGAAAGAAAAAATTTGTAGCTCTCG
>NW_016157379.1:275540-331834 GCF_001687245.7 Rhagoletis zephyria
AGAGCTACAAATTTTTTCTTTCCACAACAAATTTACAACAAAAACACTACAATTAATGCCGTAGTTAACTTTTCCAATTTCGAAAAGTGTAGTGCTAACTTGACACACGTCACTTCTTGTACAATATGAAAGTAGCTCAGCGTGAACACCTCCGACTCAAGCATCGTTGGTCGCAAGCTCAAATCGAGGTGGAGGCAGTTGTGAGTTTTCAAATTTAATGAATTCAAATTGTTGCGTGCAGCTTACAATAATTTTTTTTCTTATGAAATATGTAACGAAAATGGAATCTGTAAAAGAAAAGAAAAAAAGAAAAAATATAAAAAAATCTAATCTTAAAAACGGTTTATAAAACAAAAACTATCCAAAATAGAACTGGTTAAAAACTAGTTGTAAAGTAATGCACTGGGTGACAATTGCCGTGTAAAACTGGACAGTTGAAAGCATTGCTTGGGTACTGAGCTAGAACTGGTACTGTCGGCAAAGGGTCTAGTTCTACGCAATTTCTGAGCTAGTCACATTTTCTGCAGGGTATTTATGTACACGAGAACATACTCGTGCAACACTTGTATAAATAGACATGGTGGTGGCAATATAGGCCCTTATTATGAGCTGCATTCGATTTTCGATCTTCGCTGGCTATCGAAGATCGAAGATCGAAAGTGAAATTCGTATTATGAGCTATGCAAGCGTGTCGAAATTTTCGTTGAGTACCGAATTTTCTGTCGAACAGAATTTTGCTTTCGATGGTGTAGCGAAGTGTTAGAAAATTGTGAAAAATGTATGATTTTGTATATGTTTTCTAGCCGCACTAATTTTAAACAATTTTTATTAATTTCATGCAGTTCTAACATCGTGAATACTAAACACAAGCTCGAAAGGCTGGTTTTACTTGTGAAAGAAAATACCAATACTCTGTTGGCAGGATCTCTGAGAACAAAATCGTAGCGCTGTTGATAGTTTTAAAATATTTTAACCAGATTTGGCTCACAAACGCCTCTTTAGATGGTCGGAACTTTTTAACGAATCTGTAAACAAATTTCTTAAATATATTTTATATCAAAATATATTCGAAAGACTAATAAACTTAAACTCTCTTAAATATTTGCTACTCCTGGCCAGTTTACTAAGCTCTCATCCTCTGACGAATCGTTGAACCAGAACTCGTACTCATTTTACCACGTTTTTATAAACTTGCCTTCTTTTTTATTTCATTTTAATTAGAACAAATTTACATAAATATGTATAAGCACACTATTTAGTTTGCTCGATTTGTAAACAAAGCTTCTCAGCGGTGAAAAATATACTATTGTGAACAACCTAAACGAGCGAAATTCACAATAGCGCTATTCTTCATCGAATGAGTGCCATAATACCAAATGAAAATTCGTTCGCTCAGCACTTTCGACCACAGTCGAAAATCGAATGCAACTCATAATAGGGGCCATAATTACATAAATACGCAAGTGCATACGTATTCACATATTTGGTGTAAGGTATAGAAATGATAACTGGTTTTTTTATATATGTTTCTGAGTTTTGCTAACTTAACCAAATAAGAGTATATATCCCGAAATTTTCAATACTTCATCAAAAATGCAAAAACCGCGTTTCTAAAAAAGACAGCAGTGCAGTTCACAGCCTGGCCCAGTTTTATTGCAAATACCTTCGGCAGTTAGTATTATTGCCTTGTAGCCTTTCTGGATATTGAAGCAGCATTCAATAAAATAATACCGGAAGCCATAACGAATGCTTTGAGGCGGCTAGAAGTGGACCATGCTTTGTCAGAATTGATAGACTGAGTGGTGAAAGCAAATAGGTATCCATATGAAGGTGAGAGAGCCATTCTTCAAGGCATAAGGAAAGGGACACATTCCAAAGTGGCGTATTCACGCCGCGCAATGTTATCTATTTGGAAAAAAGAGACAAAATCAAATATCTATCGAACGAGAAGAGATACCGAAATAAAAGTAACCGTATTTTAAAGCTTTTGAGATGGCGAATTTAGGACAAATTTTCTCTTTGGATAGAATTACCTTGACTTTTAAAATTACCTTAACAGCGAACTCTGTCGTCTAGGCGGATGAACTTGCAAATACCTATAGAGGCGAGTTTCCCATGTCACTATGTCAGTATGTCAGTTGATTCCATAGCATTTCAAGACATACATATCAATGTGCTCCACACTCTGCGGTCTCTGAAAAGCAGAACTCGTTCTATTTCTAATGCAACTGAACAACGCATACTGGTCGGATTCACTAAACTAGCGACACAATATGTAAAAATAAAAGTCATGCGAATAGCGTCAAAATGTCATGGCTAACTTCTTATCACAAAAGATAACTGTAACAAATTTTTTGTTTTTGAACTCTCACTAATAAAAGAATATTAAACTTATAAGTTGGTTAGTCCATGCAAGTCAGTTAGCTGTAGCAGAGAAAGTTTTTTTTTTGAGCGATTTCGCTTAGCTATTAAAAGGATCGCCTATTGCAATTTTTTTCCCCCTGAAGAGAAGTTATTACTGGTGATAAAAACGTTTCATTATTTCTAAAATTTTTTAAATGAATTTTGTATAGCTCTGTAAGTTCAACATGCAAAGTTGGACTTGAAATTATTTTGTGTGGTGTAGTGGTAGTGGTAAGCAGTGCGCACTTCCACTCCGCAACGCCTGAGTTCAAGCCCTGGCCAAAGCAACATCGCAAAAAAATATAGAAAAAGGTTTTTTCTTAACAGCGGTTGTCCCTCGGCAGGCAATGGCAAACCTCCAAATGTATTTCTACCATGAAAAACAGCTTCTCATAAAAATACAATCGCCGTTCGGAGTCGGCGTAAAACTGTAGGCCCCTCCGCTTTGTGTGACAACATCAAGGAGAAGCTCGGCAAAACACTAAAATATGTGTAAGCGCCAATCTATTATTATTATTATTAATATTTAAATAGAAAAAAAACTAAATAGTTCTGCTGAGTTCCGACTCGAAATTCATAAAATCGAATACTGTAAAGTCTTGGTTTTTTGTGCGCTTTTGCGACGTCCATACAATTATTTTCATTTTTCAGAATGGTTTCTCCAATATCGTGAAACAACAAGTTTCGAGCGAATGCAAATTTTTTTTTTTTAATTTTGCCCGCCATATTGGATCCCCCATGTTTAATTTAAAAAATTCATGGTCAGAATCATAATCAGCGACCCCAAAAACTCCCGAGTAACTAGTTTTGAGCGAATTCAATCAATTTTGAAAAATTTGTCCGCCATACTGGATTTTTGAAACCTGACTGAAGATTTTTAATCAATGGTCCCATAAACTAGTGGATACGAAGTGGTATAAAAATCCATCAACGCGAACCTGTTCAAATAGTTTTGTTCCGCTAGATTCTCTATTCAGACCACTGTGCGACGTCCGCAAAAGCCTCAAAAACAGAACTAAATCGATTGACATTGCTCTGAATAGGAAGCTGAGATTCAGCTGTACTATTGCAAGAAATCCATAGACAAGAAATGGGATTTGAATCCAAAAATCAGCATTTTGGCATTTTTTTGTTGATAAACATATTAAAAGACATTTTTGTATGTAAGCAAAATAAATTGGCTAAAATCTACGGTGAGTCCTAGACGTTTTCATATGAGTTTTTGTTCTTAAAATAAAAAATAAAAACCCGTACAGTACGTTTGTTAATCTTTTAAAAAAGTAAAGGAAATGTAAGCAACTTAAAAACAGACATTTTATATGCAAACGTTTTAAGAAAAGGTGAAATAAACGAATATCGTGAAAAGGTAATTTTTTCATTTAAAAGTGTGCAGGCTCGAAACTCACATCCGACCCATGGTTTCTTCTACACTTTCTCTTAGAATTATCTACAGAATCAGAAAATACCATGCGATTTAAATAAAAAAATAAATAAGCGACACTAAAGTCAAAAATTTTAATGACGAATGGATTTTAAACAAAGAATTCAAGCCGTAGCCGCTTAAACAAGATGAGTACATAGTACACAAAGTATGTTCGACAATGTTTTGTTCGGACAAAACTGCCAAAAATCTACGCGATTTTTTACCAACTTCAAACTGGCACTTAGTTATACAACAATGCCAACTTTTAGGCAGATTTATTGAATTATCCTCAGTTTTGCACAAAGTTAAGAGATTTAATTTTTATGTTTTTTTAAGTATAAACTATATTTTTATAAGAGATTCGCGGAAAATTTAAGTGAAAAATGTTACATATGTACATATGTGCTTTTTTTGCGACTATTGTTTTTTTTTCACTCCCACCTCGAAATTTTGGGGAAAACACTTAAAGAAAAAACTCCATGAACATTAAGTACTCGCACAAGGCGTGCAAAGATTTCCCATATAAAATACACGTAAACTTTGATTGTTTTTCTTCAAAATTCTGTATCTCAGAGGAATTTTATCGTATAATCATGGGTTTCCTTTAAAGTTGAACGTTCTACAAAAATGTCCATTACGGTGTAATCCTAACTCCCACCAGCGAGGTAATACCGGTCAGTAGACCCAATTTTTTCATGAATTCTCGTTTGTTTACCCCTATCTCGAAAATAACAAGAGCTACAGAAAAAATATAAATGATAAACTTGTAGGACATTCAATTTCCTACAACACCAAATTGCTAATATCCACATTTCTTGAGATATTGGGCTTTGAAGTTATTAACAATTATCACTATTTAGCTCAATAATCAATAAAAATTCCACACTACCTCAATTTTATAGCCCAATATCTCAAGAAATATCGACATTAGCGTTTTGGTGTTCTGAAACTTTTTGCTAGGAAATTGAATGGCCTTGTAGGCCAACCAAAAATATGACGTAAAAATATGATTTTAAGCGCTTAAAAAAATGCATGATAAAATAAGACATATGCATAAATATGCACGAATGATATCAAAAACGTGCTTAAGATATGCATTTATGTATAGAAATGAAAATGCAAATTTAACTTGCAATAAATAACAAAGTATTCGGACAAATTTTCATAAAGAAATGATTTCCTGTTAGCACGGAATACATTCTTAAATGAATTGATTTACCGGATTAAATTTTGCTTACAATATTTTTTAATGCAGCAAAGCCACATTTGATTTTAGCTTATTGCTCACAGTTGAAAAACTTACAGCGTTTAATTTTTCTTCAACTCTCTTAACAATTTCTAAATGTGTCGATAAAGTCAATGCTGTTGCTTCTAGTGGCAAAAATTTTATTAAAAAAATAAGCACAAATCCACATAAAAACTGTTTCGAAGTTAATTCAACATTCTAATGGTAACCCCGCATAAATGCTCGCAATGTTATCCTCAGAAATCCCTCAAAAGCTGTTTACACAGGTAACTAGTGGAAGAAAAATTTCAAAAGACTTTTTATGGGTATTATAAGAAAATAAAATTTTTGAATATGTACCAAATTTAGCATTATTTCTAAAATATGATGCAAAAAAAATGCCTTTATCGCGAAAAATGCGAAATATGGCAAAAACGCTCTATCTTTTTACAATTAGCATTTCCTTTTTATGCATTTTTTGATAAATTATAAGAAAAAAAAAACATGCTCGAGCATATTTTTGGTTACCCTAGTAATAACCATTTGATTACCTTCTTTATGTAAGAAAATTTACCTGAAATGCAATACTCGGAATTCATTATTATCGAGTTCTCCATTAAAGCCTCTCACAAAACACATGTTCTAATGGGCCTTAAAATGTTTTCTATTGAATTGGTTTTTTTATTAAATATACTAGATATATGCATATACATATGTATGTACGTAGGTGTGTGCATACATATTTACTTATGTGTATCATTAGGCTGGTCCAAAATAAGTAAAGTCGTAATTTTAATACTCTCACCCCCTAGGATTGTTCTAGTTATATCGAAGAAAATATACCCCCCTATTTTTTTATTTTGAAATCGAAAAATATATAGAGGTCGCTCAAAGCGCTCAAAGTTTTCCATGTATTTTATATGGGAGAAAAAAAACTTTTCGGTAGAAAATGTATAGAATTCTTGAAAATCATTATTTTTCGATCGGAACTCTGGTTTCGATAATAATACCCAATTGTTTATTTAACCATTTTTTAATACTAAAGATTNCTTTTCGGTAGAAAATGTATAGAATTCTTGAAAATCATTATTTTTCGATCGGAACTCTGGTTCCGATAATAATACCCAATTGTTTATTTAACCATTTTTTAATACTAAAGATTTTTAATTTGCATTTATGGGGGTTTTGGCGGACCTATAAAACGTAGTAACTATGCAAAAATAGTTAAATAAATAATTGGGTATTATTATTGGGAATCTCCTGGAGTTTTCCGATTAAAAATTATGGATTTTCCAGAATTCTATACCATTTCTACGAAAAATGTTTTTCTCCCATATTAAATATGTGGAAAACTTTAAGCGCTTTGAGCGACCTCCAAATATTTTTTAATTTCAAAATAAAAGAGTAGGGGTATATTTTTCCGTATGGAACAATCCTATGGGTGATAGCATAAAAATTCCGACTTTACTTTTTCACATTCATATTTGGACCACCCTAATGTATATACAGTCACTAAAACAAGTGTTCACATGTTGATTTTTTTCAATGATTTTTTAGTTAAATTTTTTATTTTTCAATAAAATTAGTGTCCAAGCAATAACCAAAACCTTGAATCAAAGTTTCAAACTTTATACAAAGTTTCAAACTATACAAAGCAGCTAAGATTTTAATTATTTTTTTGCCGAGTGTCTTTTGCGTTTCTTTCATACATACATATATTTTTTGAAATTTTTTGTGCGACCGTGCGCATTTTGTTCCATAAGAAATTCATGTTTACATGGAAAAAAAGTTCGAAATTTTTAAAGCATTAATTTATACACGTTTTGACGAGTTTATCTGTTTATATTCCAAATTTATAAAAAATATAATTCATTAAACAGCTAAACCAATCATTTTTTAGTTTCATACAGAACTCGTGAAAATGCAAGAAATAACAAGAAATTTTCATCGAAATATTTAATTTTGCAATTCGATTTCTTAGAAGAGTTTTGAGTATGCAGTTCTGTAGCCCATTAAATTGCAAGTTTCAAGTTGCTAAAAATTGCCGATTTTTGAAAATTTTTTTACTGATTCTGATGTGCATTTTCTTCTATATAAAAGCTTAGAATCCAGCTCTCAAGAAAACTCACAAGAAATATTTTTCATTATTTCTTTCGCTTGAAAAGCACTTTGCTTTCGTTGTAAATTTTCTTGAAGAAATAAATATACGAGCATTTTTTTCTTGAGAGTTGCAAACTGATTTAGGAAATTTTTATAGAAGAAAAATTCCTTTCCATTTCTTGTGCGTCATTTTATATGAATTTTTCGCTTATCTTGAAATCTAGAAACAGCCCTAAAGCATGAACACAATTTTTTTTTTATAAGAAAGAAGGTATGCAACGCCCTTCTCAAAAAACAACGGTAATTTTAAGCCACTTGGAACTTGTTGCTTATTATACTAAAATTTATTGGGTACAAAACTGCATACTTAAAATTTTGTTAAGAAATCGAAATTAAAATAATTTATTCCTCTGGCTTTAGCTGTTGAACGAACTACATATATTTTTATAAAAAAAAAACAAGAAAAATTTGGTATGAAAAATATAAATAAATAAAATCGTTAAATCGTCAAGGTATGCATATTTTTGACGCTGACTGTGTGTAGAGAATGGCATGTGGATGCCATCACAACACGTAAATCACGACAGGAAATTGGGATTTTTTCGATCTGCGATAAAAAGTTGTGGCTTTGCAATTGACTGAATCATTTGAAAACAGCATGAATAATATATGTATATATGTATATACATATGTAGGAATATATGTATGTATTCATTTAATTTCGCACAATAAAACGTGTTGTAATTAGCAAATAATATAATTGCAGTATAATTGCAACTGATTCATAAAAATCGTGTTTTCATAAAAGTAAATTCTTCACTCGTCGTCGTGTCGCGCGAGTTTCTAATTTAGAAATAAAACTTACACACACATGAAAATAGCGACATACATACATACATACCAATGTTTTAAATACATTCTAACGCTTCATGTGATTTTGGGAGGAGAAAAGGAAAAATAAAACAAAAAAAAGTATCTAAAATAAAATTTTTCGTATTTTTTTTTGTTTGTTTGTGAATGTGAAAAGTATGCGAATTTCATTTGTTTTAAAAATAAAACGCTATTACGTTCACTTTTGATTGACGACATTTTCGTCTGGCTGACTTTTGGCACATCTGTAAGTCCATTTGCCTGCCTCCCCTCTGTCAGTTGGCCCAAAAGTGTATGCGACATACACGAGTATCCAAATGTTTTTACGCTTACATACATACGTAGATATACATATATTTGATACATATATAAATACATTCAGTATCTCTGTGTCGGCGTGTCGTCTGTGCCAGTTTTGTCCCTAAGTCTGCAGATATCTTGAAATGTCGGTGTACCGTGTGACACTTGTAGCAATATCTTCAAACTTAGTTACGTTGTTAGGTATATGTGTGCATTTTCGTTGGACGATTGCATGAAATATGTGCTCCTGATGCTATTTTAGATATTACCAGCGGTGAATATATGAATGTAAGTGCATATATGTATGTTGTTGTTTCGAATACAATGTATGCGAGTATTTTTCGGCCCTATGCTTTTTTTCGGAACTATTAGCTGTACATACTGGATACTGAATTCTTATTTAATGTTGCAGCTAATTACACCGGTTCACAAATTTTAATTTGGTTTTTTTCCGATAGGGCTTATAGTTTCTGACAAATTAATTAATCATTCCAGCTTTTTTTAATTTTTGACATTGGCTGCCAAAAATTGGATTTGCTCTCACAAGCTCTTGGCTCAATCCTTATCCATTCGTCCTGAAATATACTAGCCAGAAATGCGATTGCTTTATAAAAAAAGAGAACCATTTTGAAATATGAGTGTTTTTGCTCTCTAGAAAATAATTTATGCAACCTCACTTACGCGGTTTTGCATTATCTTGATACGCGGTTTTGCATTTTGCTGATACGCGGTTTTGCACTTTAAACGACGATATGCTTGTATGTATATAGGGGCGTGTGTTTGATTTGTTTCACATTTTTAGAGTTGATGGATGAACATAAATAATAAACAAATATGAAATTTGAGTTTGATTAATACATTTTTAAAAACTTTACAGCATAAAAACAAAAACAAACCAATTTAATCATTTTCCAAATGTCTCGAGAACGGGGCGAGGAAAAAATTTTAAAACAAAATCTCTATGAAAAGAAATATTTTTTAAATGTTTTTTTCTTGAAAAATTTTTCCCATACAAATTTTTTGATAAAAAAAATTAGTTTTTGAAAATACGCCATCTGAAAAAAAAAAATTAAAAAAAAAAATCACAATGGTAGCTGTGAGTATTGCCCAATATTTAATTATAGTATTAAGGGGTGTGGTGTAGTGGTAAGCATGGCGCGCTTCCACTCCGCAGCACCTGGGATCAAACCCTGATCAAAGCAACATCGCAAAAATATAGAAAAAAGGTTTTTTTCTTAACAGCGGTCGTCCCTGGGCAGGCAATGGCAAACATCCGAGTGTATTTCTGCCATGAAAAACAGCTTCTCATAAAAATACAATCGCCGTTCGGAGTCGGCGTAAAACTGTAGGTCCCTCCACTTTGTGTGAAAACATCAAGGCGCACGCCACAAATCGGAGGAGAAGCTCGGCCAAACACTAACATATGTGTAAGCGCCAATCTATTATTATTATTATTATTAAGGGGTGCACTCTACAATGATTTGAGCTATGAATTTTTTTAAATTGAGTAAAATAAACACATTACAAATTTACAAATTTTTAAAATTTTTTTTCGAGTTTTTTTGAGTAGGCAGTTTTGTAGCCCATTAAATTTTAGTATAATAAAGTGCAATGTGGAACATCGTTTCGCTACAGGTTATACCAGATGAATCTATTTAGTACTAGAATGTCTTTTGACCAGTTTGGTATTTTCCTGTAGGATCTAGTACACTTACTACATAGGTATGTATGTGCATTAGGGTGGTCCTTAAAAAATCAAAAGAAGGATTTTTTTCAGTCTCACCCTCTCAATCGGCAATAAATTTTGGTCCCGATTGGAGTCGGTTAAGGCGTGTCGCAAAGGGGTCAAAAGCCAGAAGCCTCTATGGAGACTCAAAAATTTTTAAATATTTTTTTTCATTTAATACCCAAAATCGATACTAATAAAGTCGAAGGTATCACATATAAATTTTAGTTCCGATTGCAGTCGGTTAAGACGTTTTCATAGGGTAATCTGAAGTGTTAACCCTGTGCGACACGCCTTAACCGACTCCAATCGGAGCCAAAATTTATGTGTGATATCTTCGACTAAAGTAGTATCGATTTTGGGTATTAGGTGAAAAAAGAATTACATATTTTAATTTTTTGAGTCTCTATAGAGGAGTCTGAACCTTGCCCTCCTGTGCGACACGCCAACCGTCTCCAGTCGTGAGCAAAATTAATATATAATATCTTCGACTATAGTAGCATCGACGTAGGGGTTGAGGCTTAGGAAATCTGATATAAAAATTTGCTTCCTACATTTAAGGACCACCCTAATGTACATACATATGTAAGCCTTGTACATAAGTATAATTACTTATGTATTTCAGAGATTTTTATGTGCAATATTTATACCTTCATATTCTCGCGTGTGCTCATTTTTGTGGAATGCATTTTTTACCTTAACTAATTAGTTATAATTACACTTAATGCAATTTAGTTGACGTTTTGAGCTTTGCTTTTTTGTTCATTTGTTTTTGCATGATAAGCACATACACACATACGTATGCATACACACATGTATAGTACGTACATTTGTATTTATAAGCATTTGCAAATACTAAAATTATATTGCATACGAATATGATTTGGAGATGGAAATTTACATAGGTTTGTTTGTATCCAGCGAACACTTAAAAGTTATTATATTAACATACATACTAGACGTCTGCATGAATCCATTCAAAACGAGAAATGAATCATTCATAAATATTCTAATTGAATGAATGTGGTTGGCTTTGAATTTTATTGAATTTAAATGAATAGGTGTGTTGATATGAGTATCGATATAGCAATTCTCAAGCGTTGTAAAACAAATTGAATTTTTTTTTTTTAAGGTGAATATGTTTTTGAGCATCCCATATACATACATACATACATACATGCATTCCCTGCAAACCATTCAGAGTTTTCCTAATTGTAGAACAGCAAGTTTTCTATACAAAAAAAACTTGTTTGTATGATTTGAATGTTTTTCATTCATTCATTCACTTTCCATTTGAAGGTAGAAAATTTAAAACGAAATTAATTTTCATAAATTACAAAATTCAGAACGCTGAGTGTTTTGTATATGAAGTAGAATGTCCACCAAATCGACTGTACTCTGTTTGGCTGGAATTTTGAACCAACTCATGCAGAGGTCCAATACATACATTCGTAATTAAGCATGTGATAAACAATTCGTACTCATTTCAATGGTTTTGCTTTTGAAAACACACTCATTCTTTCTACAATAGTTGTCATCTGTTACAAGGGCCTTTCCGTGCACAAAGTTCTAGGCAGTTATGTTTGCAAGTATGAGCAAATGTATGTAAATGTAAATGCATATTAAGTGGTGGCCATAAAAGTTAATAGGATTGTATTTTGCCCTGATTTCTGTTGTTCGTTTTTTTTTCTCTCGAATGGCTATTGAACCGAACTGGGTTATTTACATATGTAATTGCAAATGGTGACGACAACTAAATGTTGCAATAATTAAAATGAAATATGAACAAGTAAAGAAGTATAAGTTCGTTTCAACTTTCTCTGAACTATCTTTGCATGATAAGTAGTAGTAGTCTTTACCCGATTATAAACGTTTACATTTGTATATGCATATAGTTATTTTTATATATATACATATATATTTTTTTCAATTTAAATACAGAGTTTCCAACCGACGATGTCCACACCTCAGGGCCTTAGGAATTTCAGATTATTAATTTGTAAAATAAGGACTCTAGCTATTTTCGATGGTGAAAAGTACTGTTTTCACAAGTACAATAGTCCCAGTTGGTCCTCAGAGTTTCTCTTCTAAAATTCTAGTAGGAAAGGAAAGTTACACAAATTTAACGTTTACCAAAAAGCTTAACAAAATAAAACATAAAACAAAAAACAAAGAAAAACGCTAAGCTAGCAAAAACCAATTGGATTGAAAAGATTCGGTACATTTTCAAATACTAGTGAAAACTAAGCTTTATTTCTCTTCGTGTTCAGTGAAAACCTTTTACATAAATCCTTTTTTTTAAATGAGTGAATTGCTTGCTTATTGCAACGTTGTAATTTGCCCAGTGGCCCGTCATTTAGATACAAAGTCAAATAATTAAATTCAAAAATCATACAAATAAAAAAATTCAACAAAGTTCACCAAAATGTCACACTTTTTATTTACTTAAAAAATTCACATTTTAGTTCAATAAAGTACAAGCTTGAAACTGCTAAGCATATTCTTCCACATGCAAAAAAAATGGGCATGATTTATATGGAAGAAAGAGCGCAACAGCTTCAAAGAAAAAAATTATCAAAAATCAATGATTTTTGAGCCACTTCAAACTTGATCTATGTACATTTTTAACAATTTGATGGGCTTTAAAACTGCATAAATTCCCGAAATCTTTTAAAAATTCTGATAAAAAGTTTAAATGTGCAAAACACCTTCAATGAAAAAAATCCTAAAAGTAATGCAAATTCTAGCAAATTCAAACTTGCACTTCATTATACTGAAATTAATTTGCTTATAAAACTGCACACTCGAAAAATGTATGACAATTTATTGAAATTTGTTAAATATTCGGTAATTTTGCACAAAGTTTGAAGTTTTAATTTATAAGGTTTATGTTTTTAAAACTAAACCAAACTAAAAATTATATTTTTATTAAAAAAAAAATTGAAATTCAAAAAGTCTACAGAATAAGTACATGTGTTTTTATTGTCGGCGTTTATTAATGTAAAATTTTTGGTAGCAGGGCTTCAGAGCGGAGGGGAGCAAAGGAGCAAGGAGCTGAGGAGCAAAGCTCGAGCAAAGATCTAAAAAAATTAATTTGCTCTTAGCTCCTTACAGAAAAAATTACAATATTTTTTTTTGTTATTTTCTGGCCTAGTAACGATTTGTTGTAGATGCGAAGATGGCGTTGAAAATAGAATATTTCAGTTTTTTTTTTAATTTTTTTAATCAACTCTTTGTACCGTACTATTTTTCAATGCAGGAAACATTTTCGAAGCCAAATTTCCCTAAGCGTCGGGTTTCGATACGAGTATTTGTTTTACGATACCTCCACAGTACTTGGTTCAAAAAAATAGATGCCAAAATTACTTGGTATCGTTCGAAAAGTATCGAGTATGTACTGGTATTTACTCGTGTCGTTTCGTCCCTAATCTACCAGCCTTTTGTTGAGCGACGTTAAACCAGCAGGGCTCAACCCCAAGGTGTGGCCTATATTATTGAAAATGAGAATTAAGATTTTTAAACTAGTTATTAGGCTTAAACGACGTAAAATAAGCAGATCCAACAAATAAATACACGTATAATAAAAAAAAAACTTACACTTTGTTTGGAAATTACCCATGAACAAAATCTATTTTTACATAAGTAATTAGTACTTCGACAAAATTTTCATCCAAACGCACACGCTAACCTGGAACCATAAAATTTATTGTTGCCAATACATATACATGTGACACTTTTTACGTTCCGAAAATTCGTGCAATGCAATAAGTAGACACTTATGTATATACATACAGACATACGTGTGTTTATAAACAAAGAATGGTTCAATTTTTTAGTAAGTGATTAGGTGCGTATTAAAGGAAATTAAGAAGCACAGTGAAAATACCGAAGCGACTGAAATAGTAAAATGTTTGGACCTGACGCGAAATAAATTATTACTTTCATACATATAATTTATACACTAGGGTACCCATCGATTTTTTCTAATTTCAAGACCCCCACCCCATAATCTCCTTCCTTTTTATGAGAAATATTATTGCCCATTTTTAAAGATTTTTCAAAAGTCATTAAGATGTCGCGGCTTGTCATTTTGGGTTAGAAAGTACGGTTTTGTAGAATTATCAGTTTTTTAATGATTAGTTTTCATTCAATTTTAATGATCGAACATGTTGTGAGGAGAGGATTTGTAGGCCTTTAAAACGATGTATAATAATCTATTGTAAGACTCGGATTGTTGGGAGTTTTCATCGGGCAAATAACAAGAAAAAAAAACGTTTTTTCTTAATTTTTATGTTTTGACCATCACTAATTTCTACAATTTCAAAATATGTAGTGCTATCTAAAGTTAAATCTACTTTCAAATAAACTGATAGCTCATTTATTGCAATCGAATAAAAATTGTCGAAGTTATGCGACTTTTCTTAAATAAGTACGGCCTTGAATTTATATTGTGTATGTACCGGATTTTCGGATTTTTTGAGCAGCGTGGCTAAGGAATTCATCAATATTTATTCAAAATTGATATATACAATCACTCTGTAGCAAAACATTGGCTTTTAAAATTTTTTTAGGAAAATGGGTTGGCACCGCCAACTTATATCATATATGTGTATCTCAAAAACTACTTCATCGTATTTTTGAAATCGCACTAAAAACCACGGGCTCCACCAACGTAACGATAATTTCAAAAATCTCAAAGCTAGCTATATTTTAGGGGGAGCAGGATTTTGTCTGATTTGAAAAATATTCAAGAGGGTGCTTAAGGAGGCTAAGCACAATGTGTATACCAAATTTGGTCAATATCGGTCAAGTAGTTTTTGAGATACGCATATATCATATAGGTGGGCAGTGCCACCACTATTTTCATAAAATTGCCTAAAAAAAACACTCCTCGCAACATGTTCCATCGTTAAAATTGAATGAAAACTAGTCACTCAAAAACTGATAAATCTACAAAACCGTACTTTCTGACCTAAAATGACAGTCGCGACTTTTAAATGACTTTTGAAAAGTCTATAAAATTAGGCAATAATATTTGTTATAGAAAGGAAGGAAATTAGGGGTAGGGTCTTGAAATTAAAAAAAAAAAAACATAAATTTCGATGGGCACCCTAGTATACACGTATACGTTATGCAGGTAAAAATAGGTATCTTATCACTAGACACCCTTATCACTTATCAACGCGCAAACACTTACGCAATTTTGTTATCAATGGCCAACACTCCAGAGAGGTGTGATTTTTGAAAACAAACAACGACAAAAAATATTCAAACAATAAATACATATTTATGTACATACATATGTATGCACTCAGCCGTTGTATTTACGATTCATATCGATATTTTTATGTTTTAATTGGCGCGCTGATATGCCAAAATAAAAACAACGACTGACTGATGTAGCCACAGACACTCTTCAAAAGAAACGTTTGTTAAAAAGAGATACACACATACATACTATGTGCTAGGGTGTTCGATTATTCGCATTTTTTTTTTAACCCGATTTTCAAGTTATTCGAAAAATTTAAATTTGAAAAACCCGGCCTATTTTGAAATTAAGAAAAAACCAGATAAACCGATTTTAATTTAAATAGTTTTCGTATAGCGAAAATGCTTATGTTGGTATGAAGTCGTGATCAAAAATTACAATAAAACTATTAACAGTAAAGATGATTTTTATTTAAAGAGCAGCTCAAAATAAGGGCAAAGTTTATTATGCTAGATCAAGAGTAAAACTAATAGAGATCAGTTAAGAATTCACGTATGTTCTTATTTTAATTTTTTTAACACTTTATTGCGTGCTTTTTCTGACTTTTTCCGAATTTCAGTAGTGCTCTTTTTAGGGTTTCCTTTAAACTGAAGAGGCCTCGAAAACTTTGAAAAACTCCCAAACTTTTATTGAGAGGCCAAACGGAAAAACCCGGTTTGTTCTGTAAAAAATCCCCCAACATTGTTAACTTTTATTCAGGTTATAAATTATGATATTCTAAAAGTACTTATACGTCATAACCTCATTGCACGAGTATTCGTTCCTTTTTCAATTTGGAGTTTGATGCACTACAAAGTTCTTTACGAGTATTGACAAAGCGATTATTAAAAAAAGTTCCTATCAAGACGGCAGTGCGAAAATGGTACTTTTTTTAAGCGAAAAAAGGCAATGATAAAGCAGGAAGTAGTTGAAAATTTTTCTAGATAAAATAACTTGTTACGTCCATCTCCGTTCATAGAGCTTGATCACGGAGGCAGCCAAATGCAGATACCAATGGTTTCATGATACCAAGCCTGTAAAAAAATGGTTTGAAAAAAATTCTCTTCCATTTTGTAAAACAAACGAAAAAGCGAACGATTATAACAAAAAGTTGCCTTCGAGACGTTGGATGATCTATCAAAACCCGTGCTTTGGCACGAAATGGAGTCCCTCTGGTCCAACTACGTCGAAACAGCGCGTTTCCCGGGCCTACCGTTAGTTGGGCTCCACGACAACGATTGATGGACTAACCGGGGCTTAGTAGTTCCGAAACAAAAACATCAACAACGAAACAGAGTAAAGGGACAAAGAGTTTTAGTCGAAGTTAAACTAAAATCGAAAACATTTATCGAATCTGACAATTAGGCAAATTTGCTATAAAACTGTTTTCAAAGGCCGTACCGGGGAGCATTTCTACATTTTGTATATGAATCCTTGTTAAGTACATATCAGTGGTAAACTGTTTGAGGCTGTAAAGTGATAGTTTAGACAGTAAGTGTGTATGCATTGCATATTTTTATGACAATGTTTTTATTCGCAATTAAACTTTTAAGAAGAGAAAAATTCATATAAAATGACGCAGAAGAAATGGAAAAGAAATTTTCTTCTATCAAAATTTCTTAAGTCAGTTTGCAGTTCTCAAGAAAATTTGCTCGTATATTTATTTATTCAAGCAAATTAACGCAAAAGTAAAGTGCTTTTTCAAGCAACAGAAATAATAAAAAATGTTTCTTGTGATTTTTCTTGAGAGCTTTAGATACAGTTTGTATTTTAGGTTATTAGCTTTAGAGGGGTTTGAACTCCAAAACCCATACCTTGTGGGCGCTAATGTTTAGGCGATTACAGCGCTAAACAAGAGGTAGAAGAAGCTCTGAAGTTTATATCCAGCATAATTTTGATATACTTTGCTAACCTTTAAGAAATTCATAATTCTTAATACAGCATAGTTCTCCAATTGATACCTTATACTATGTCTCCATTGTGAGATTTAATGAAGATTTAGCCCTCTGACGAGATTTGACGTTAAATCTTTTGAGATTTATCATATAAAATTAAATCTCGAAAGGCAGTAGATTTAAGTTAAATCTTCGTCAAATCTTCAATAATATTGATCAATAAGTACAATTTGTTGGATGTGGCAACCACAAATTCACATGCCATAAGTCAAATGACATTTGTGTTTTCAATATACAGTTGAGGACATTGAAATCTAGCCTATCATAAAAACATGAATTTTCGTATTTTTAGGGATTTTTATATTTTTGTTAGTTTGGGAGGAAAATTAGTAATACATATTTACATAACTTTGGTTGTAATAAATTAAGAAAATATTATTTTAAAAACTAAAAATTTAGAAGAAATGTTTTATAGTAATATCATGCAGAGTCTTCTCCGCTTTCTATAAGTCATTTACGCGCTGCGACAAAAAATTTATAAATTTCGGTAATGGTTCTGCTTCGATAACATTGCACCGAACATCCTCTAGAACTCAGTTCGTATTCATGATATGCCAAAGGCCCACGATTGGATTTTCGGTTCCCTCCTATGAATAAGAGAGTTCTACAAAAATTTTTCTTTCCGCAAATGTTTTTTACCGTTTTGATAATTTTTCTTAAATTCGGGAAAATGATTCGGAATATGGTACCATTCTTTACACTTTCCAAACTATATATTAGACATACATATTTACCACGAATAAGAAGCCAATAATATTCATAATTCATATAATGAAATTCCGCTTGGTACCTTCCTTTTATCTGTCTGTATATCAATGTCCGCAACTGTATTTGTAAAATCATACATAAGCAAACGTCAAATATTTAAAAATGTGAACGTCAAACATATCTCGTAATGGTAATGGAGACGGTTGTGATTTAGCAACTGGATTTATTAAATCTTAATGGATAAATCTCTCAATGGAGACATAGTATTAGGTTGAGAATAAAAAAATTGCCGGTCGGAGTTCACCAGAGCGATCGAGACCTTGTCTGTGCCGAGTCTACCAGCTTCGTCGTTGCCAATAACGCCAGTGTGCCGCATAACCCAGCACATGTGTACATCATTGTTGCCAGAAATTGTTTGTGAAAAATCTGCCAAGCGAAGATTAAATCTTCAAAAAGTTTAAAAGAATTAAAAAAAAACTAATACTTATAACCAATATTTCTTTACGATTTTAATAAAAAAAAAGCTTAATAAAAGAACTTCATATGATTTGGCGCCGAACAACCTTTCGTTTACTTTAAACAGATTTAATTTTGAATATTTTTTCGTTTGAATATGATTTCGTTCTGCACTTCATGGATGCTTTTTCGTAATTAAGGAAATTATATGCTGTGACTAAAGGCAATTTAACCCGGATCCTCCTCAAATGTTCCCTTTGAATAAAAGCCCTCCCACGCGTTTGGTGCATTTTAACAAATTTTAACAGAGTTTAGGTTTGTTTAAAAGTACTTTTTCTGTTCAAAAATTTGACATCGCTAACATGGAAAAACCAAAAATTAATCTGTTTGAAAAAATCATGTTACTTTGTTCTTAGTGTTCTTTTGATTGAACTGTTCAGTTGTAGTTCGTTCACCTCGGTAAACTAGTTCTTTAATTCATATAGTTCAATTGACGTTTACATATCGACATCTGAGCGGAAGATCGATCTCGGAAGGCAGTTCGAAAACGCCCTATCTCAACATATTTTCAATATATTTTCAGTTGGAATAGGGCATTTTTAAACAAAATTCTGAGATAGGGTGTTTTTCAATTAAAATTCTAAAATAGAGCGTTCTTTAACCAAATTCTGAAATAGGGCGTTCTTGAAAAGTTACCTGAGATATGGCATTTTCGAACTGGCTGCTGAGATATGTTGATTTTCCACTCATATTACTATCATACATATTACCTACAAAACAAAAACTTTGGTAATTTGAGTTTACATACATAAAGAACGTACATAAATATGTTTTCATATAAATAAAATAAATTTTTTTTGTCCCATTTGCTTCCATATAACGAATACAAACAAATTATTTTTTATATAGAAGAAAACCATAATATCCTCGAAAAAATTCTAAAAAATCAACGGTAATTTTTAGCAATTCAAAACTTGCACTTTGTAGAATTCAATGAGGTACAAAACTGCATACTCAGAATCTTTCTAGGAAATCTAATTAAAAAAGCTAGAAATTTTTACGAAAAATTTTTGACTTTTTCTAATATTTCACAAAGTTAGAAAATTAATTTACACGAGTTTTGTTAAAGAATGAGTTATATTTTTATAAAACATAAACCAAAATTAAATAACAACAAAAATATTTGTTAAAACTTGTCAAAATGTGATGCGGCTATAATTATTGCGATCACTGCAACTTAATTTTCATTTGAATCAATATTATGGCACTATATTTGGTATTTCTTTTTAAGTTATCTTTCGTGAAAATGTACAGCTTAAAGTGATGGTTTTCATCTTATTACCAATTTTTGTTTTATTTAAAATAGATAATCTGATAGAAACCCATTTCCACATTTGCTCTTGAAACCACATAGAAAATATTTAAGCGCTGCTTGATATCTTCTTAGTGAAATGCTTTTATATCGAATTTTGGTTTCGTCTAAATATCTTCAGTTTAAGATTTTGACTAAAATTTTTGAAAAAAAGTCTTCATTTTGAATATAAATCTGCACTTCTGGCAACACTGGTGTACATCAGTATGATAGCCCGAACACAATGAAAACGAGGAGCTACGGACCACAGTTGTCAAACTATTTCTCCACTTACAGTAAAACCCGCTTAAGTACCTCACGAAAAATGTCAGCTTTTTGAGGTACTTAGGCGGGTTGGGTACTTAAAAGAACCCTCTTAAGTACCTCGATGCGGGTACTTAAGCGAACATAATTACTGATGTAGTTTCATCTTCTTGTTAACTTACATAAATACTTGAATAACAACATTTAATGAAGTATACATAGTTTAAAACCAAAATCGTTGCATTATTTAAACACATAAACAAGTAAAGAAAGACTTTATTAAAAAAATATTTAGTGCAATGGTAGTAATTTTTACAAAAATTAAATTGTTTAAAAAGTCAAGGTTGGACATATCATTTTTTACCAAATTCAAAATGATATTGTTTGCCACTTATGTTTATTCATTAGGTTTTAAGATTTTTCAATCAATTAAAATGCAGTTCATTCACTAACAGATACCATATAAACCCAAGCTTAAGATTTTGTAGAATACTTAAAAAAAAATTCATCATAGTTACAAATTTTTTTCTCAGGAGTGTATTTTGAGTATACAGTTTTATAGCCCATTCAATATTAGTGTAATAATGTGTAAGTTTCAAGTGGCTAAAAGTTACCGTTGATTTTTTAGAATTTTTGTACCGAAGGTGTGTAGCGCTGTTACTGAATTTCAAAATACGTAAATATTTTGAGGAATTTTAAAAGAGCACATAAAAGGGGAAAATAATAAGTAAAATTGTAAATGAGGCACGAAAAAATGAGGTACTTAGGCGGGTTGGTTACTTAAGCGGGTTTCACTGTACTTATTCTTATGTAGATAATTATATTGACGCGACGACTGTGGTTGTGGCCACATTAGATCTATTTCTATTTTTCCAGCGACAGATAAGGTTCTTCTTCTTCTTTTATGTCAACCTCATACATGATTCCATAATACAAGGTTCGATTAACTGACAGTTGTCTCGCTCGCACCGCTCCCCTAGCAGTGGCACCGTGTGGCTTCTTTGCAAATTTACATGGAAACAGTGTAGCTTTGGTGTGAAATAAAAGTATAAGCTTTTGTGCAATATGTTTATTTGTATATGCATATGAAGCATATTTAACTGATGAAAACATAAGCATTGGATGTTTACATCAATCTCATAGTAGTCTTATTTTAATTTTGAGTCATTTTGCAGTTTTTATACAGCTAAATAGCACATAAATTACGTCATTCAATGCCAGATTTCCTGCAAATATATTAGAATTTACAAAAGGAATTTCACTACTAATTGCCTACTTTGCGTACTTTTCTACTACCATTTTCGCAACAAGGGATTGCATTCTTGCCCTTTCTCTGTCCTTCGTAAATGCAACCTTTTGTAAGGGAGTGTCAAACCGCAGCTGTCAATAATTATCTAACCTTGTATTATTGAATCATGAACCACATACAAATGCATGATGTCGCTGCCGCGTTCAAAGAAATCATGTCGCCATCGACAAAGCGTTTAGATAATGAAGATAACAAATAGAAGCTGTGGTCCGTAGCTCGTCGTTTTCAATGTGTTCAGATCTTGAACGTATAATTCAACTATAAGTAGCGGCTCTACTCCCTGTCATTTTTCTCGAGAGATTCACTCGTTTATCTATTCAATTACTGCTCAATATTTCCGCTGCATTCTTTATGGCTAAAACTACAGCCTGAAAAATGTGACCATAGTCCGACACCTTATAAGACTCATTAAAATTGAGCTCCGCGCGAAACACTGGCGCGCCTACATCCTTGCCTATCTTCGAACCATCTGTGTCGTCCTTCATCTTCGATAGTGGCTGCGAAAGACTCAACGTGCAGGTCCAAAATCTTTTAGTCAATCCGTTCAGCGAGTGTTGGAGCTATACTACATTGACCTTGGGGCCCGTCCTAAAACTTCCCAGGACAGTTTGCTATAAAAATTATTCCAAGGTAGGTACTTGGTGCTTTGCCTCAGCTGAAGAGTCATTACATCTAGCTTAAATCGCTCTAGACTAGTTCGGAATCCCGCTATTTACTAGATATTTTCTGCGTTGATGCTAAGCTCTACTTTGATTGCCAAAAGGTGTATGTCTCGAAGTGCATGGTTCACGAGGGAACTGCTTAAGTTCAGCAGGTTCTTCATCCATTTTATTTATATATAAGTACGTACATACATTTCTGCATATTTCTTTTCAGCAATTACTTTAATTGCTTCAATGTGTTTTATTAAAAGTTTATTTTAAAAATTATCCCTGCGATTTCATCTGAAAATCCAGTTTTTTTACTAGTAATACCAAAATGAGATTTTTATGGAAAATTCCGACCGAAAGAAGAAGCAGAGTATGAAAATGGCAAATATTTCAGACGTGAATACTTTAAGCCTTTTTCATACCCATACAAAGGGAGTAGTTATGAGCAAAAAAGGCAATGCGATAAATTATCGGCTAGCATCCGAGTGTGGCAAACGATCGTTAAAAGTTGTCCGCAAAGCGGTAATGATCACCGCCTTACCAAGAAGAACTCCTCAAAATGGTCAAGTCTGTTGATGGTGGTGTGGTGTGGTATGGTGTGGCGTGGCGTGGCGTGCTGGCTACGATGACAAGGCGTATAGTACGAATGTGAATATGCTTTTCTACACGAGATGGTAACAAGCAAAAGCGCCGATCAAGCTGCTGGGCTGTATGGACGCTGTGCTGTGCCGCCCTGCACAAGCCAAACGACGAATGGCAATCGGTATGAGTATCCAATTATAATTTTTTTTTTCGCTCAAGATTAAGAATTCTTTTCTTCACACCTTCAACTGACGCTTACCAATAAAAAGAACAACAACAACAACAACAGCAACAGTAACCAACAGCTGCTGAAATTCTAAAATGTTAAAAAGCGTAGCTAAAAAATGAGGAGATGAAAAAAAAATTATAAAGAAGGTACCAAGATCCAGCACGGCAAAGAACTTAAGCACTTGCGCAATAAGAGCAACAACAACCGACAATAATAATAAAATAAAACCCGATTTGAAAAGGGCCATATAAAAGCTGACAGCCAGCTAACAAAAGGTAGTAGAAAAATAAGAAAAGAGAAAACAAAGGTCGCAATGAAGGCAGAGGAAAAATGGCCTGGCACGAAATATGTATGTACATAAGTACAATTGGAGTATCATTGTCTGACATACAAAACTGCACACATGTGTGCATACATAAATATATATGCATTGACTATTCTTACATATGTGTATATTAGTACGGACACATAAATGATGTATGTATGTATGACATGTGTAAGCGAAGTTTCAGAGCATTGGAGATCCATTGGTCACGGAACAAATCAAACTGAGCAGTGAACACTAAATCCAACGCACAAATGATCAAAACGTGGCCAAGAAATATGCCAGCAAGCAACTGAAGACAATAACCAAATCCAACAAAGCAGCAATAACAAAACAGTCAGCGCTGGAATAGCGTACCCAATCTTTTTATAAGAACGAGCCAATGGATGCAAAAAGAGCAGTTGAAGTCGGACTACAGCTGAAACTACGGGTATAACGAACCGTAAAAGCCACCAACACCAACACTAAGCAATGCGGCATAATGAAATAAAATTTATAAGTACTAAAGTACAAATGTAAGCATGTCTGTAGATATGCCTTTATAAATCGAATGCGATAAGATGACATTGATTCTGATATACATATACTCGATTACAGATGAAGTCGACCAACGAAATCAAATCGAATGACAATGCATTTTGTATCTACACATATATTGCTTGGAAAATTATTTCCTAAAAGTACCACACATGCGCACGCACGAATCAAGCAAAAATGTGTCCAAAATCTTGGAGCAGTCTAGCAGCTGTGCCTGTAGTTATGTACATAGCTGTGTCACAAGCGAAAAGTTAACGTTGGTGTGAAATGAAAAAAAAATAATAATTTCTATTATCTAACATTGGTAGACATTTTAATTTTTTTGCTAAACGATAGCCTCGCGGAAACCCACAAGGTTATTCACGATTGTTTTTCATGATGCTGCTTTAAACTCTTCAAATTTCGCTGTTAAACTCTACCGGCCATTCCATCTCGTATTCAACTCCGAGCATAGGCTGTTTCATCCACACAATACCAGCCCGCGCTTCCCAAGAATTCATCTGCAGTAGAAACTAAAACTGTAATATTTTGAAGTCATCATTGTATAGCACTTTGCCAACACACCGTTTGCTTGCTATGTGCTTTTTCTTATAATTTTTTCGGGAAAAATAGTTTGGAGTACATATATGGAAAGTTAAGATATGCGGCATGTTATTAATTTTTTTTTTACTTGCGGAAACGCAACGTTTTGAATTTTCGAAAAGAAAAATTCAATAGATGTCTTTTTTTTTAACTGTTGCGTTCTCTTAGAATAAAACCGTACTCGAAAGCAGTAAAACCGAAGCCTATTTGTTCCTATAATCCAAAGGCAACTCGGAAAAGTTCTTTAAATTCCCGAAAGTATCTCGAAAAGTTCCAAACAATACCAAAGGTTCTCATTAAAAATTCGAAAATCCACAAAAAGTCTAAAGTCTCGATACTGATAGGTTTGAAAACTAAAAAAAAAAATCAGGGAAAAATCACCATAAAACCTTAAAAGGTGCTGAAAATATCTCAAAGGATTCTCGAAAATGCAAGTTTCCTAGAACTTCCGAAAGAAAACAAAAGGTTTTGAAAAAACTAGAAAATTTCGAAAAGTTCCGATAGGTTCCGAAAATATATCCCGAAGATTCTCGAAAAAATCCTGAAAATATCCTGGAAGAATTCCCGAAGGGTTCCGAAAAGTGTTGAAGGTTTCCGAAAAAAGAAATGTTTCAAAAAATCCCGAAATTTCAATAAAAAGTCTCAAAAACCGCAAAAAGGGTTCTAAAAAATGTGGAAGGTTTCCGAAATTCTGGAAAAGTCTCAAAAACCGAAAAATTACGGATCAATTCACATTTTATAATAATTAGAAAATAAAATGCTAAATTGATGGAGTTTCTTGAGCTTTTAAGGTACGGAAAAACGTTCAAATTTATATTTGCCTTAAATACAATATCTATCTTCACCTGAAATGCAAAAGACCGTAGCGAACATCGTCACAGAAATGCAAAAAGGTTGTACCTAATATTTTTTTTGCATAAAACTATGTGGGGAGTTTTAATTTGATGCAATTTTTCATAGTAGTCAAAGAATTGATATTTAATTATGTACTTTCATTTCAGTGACGATGTTATTTACTGCTTTTTGCATTTCAGGTGACGATATGGACAATATGTTGATTATAAAAAACAAGTATTTAAAATCATGAAGAAATCATATTATTTAATGAAGAAGAATTCCAATTCTACAAAGCAGTACATAAATTAAGTAAATTAAAACAGATATCAGTTTAATGACACCGAACTTACGTATGTACCTAGAAATGTTTACGGCTTACTAAAAATTCACTTTTGACAAAAAAAAATAAATTAAAATTGTCTAGGGTATCAATAAAATTTATGAGCAATAATTCTATTTCTGAGTGCTTCAAAAACAATATGTATAAAATTTCTTTTCTTTTTCGTGTTTTAACCGACTTCAAAAAAAGGAGATTATCAATTCGTCGGAATATTTTTTTTATGTATGTATCTAAGTATGTTACCACGTAACTTTGGACCACGTTACCCGATTTCTATAATTCTTTTTTTTTAAGAATCAGAGGCGGTCCCACACTAATTTGGTTTAGATCCGATCATTGGATCTGAAATTTATTTTACTCTTATATTTTTATAGGAGAATTGAAGTCGGTTTAAAAATTACTTGTTAGGTAAAAGATTTTTTGTCAAAATCAAGATTTCTATTTTAGATCCCTAATGAGAGCTTTTGGCATATCACGAAAACTCACTTAGGAAAAGGAAGCTTAATAAGCAGCACGTCGTTTAAAGTACAAAACCGCGTATCAGCATAATGCAAAACCGCGTATCAAGATAATGCAAAACCGCGTAAGTGAGGTTGTATAAATTATTTTTTAGAGAGCAAAAACACTCATATTTCAAAACGGTTCTCTTTTTTTTAAAGCAATCGCATTTCTTGCTAGTATATTTCAGGACGAATGAATAAGGATCGAGCCAAGAGCTTGTTTGAGCAAATCAAATTTTTGGCAGTCAATGTCAGTTACATACGTGGTTTTGCAGATTGACGATACGCGGTTTTGCACTTTAATCGACGANAAATTTTTGGCAGTCAATGTCAGTTACGTGGTTTTGCAGATTGACGATACGCGGTTTTGCACTTTAATCGACGAGCAGCATTACGACTCGAGGAAGTTATTAGAATCAAAGTTCTGTAATTAGGAACTGCTTGCTATATAAACATTAAATGAAAAAAAAATTATTAAAAATAAATACACCAGCTGTTAATCCCTTTTTTAACCGACTTCCAAAAGAGGAGGAGGTTATCAGTTCGTCGGAATATTTTTTTTGTTCTTTTTTTTTATGTATATAACTTTGGACCACGTCAACCGATTTCGCTAATTGTTTTTGCATCGGAAAGGTAGTGTCTCAGAGGTGGTCCCATACTAATACTGGTTAAGATCCGATCAGTGGATCATGAGATATATATNATGTATATAACTTTGGACCACGTCAACCGATTTCGCTAATTGTTTTTGCATCGGAAAGGTCTCAGAGGTGGTCCCATACTAATACTGGTTAAGATCCGATCAGTGGATCATGAGATATATATATATACTTCTTTTTTTATGAGAATTGAAGTCGGTTTTTTTTTGCTAAAAATTACTTGTTCTTCCAGTAAAGTATTTAGTTAAGTGTAGAGAAACGAAGTACCTAATTCGTCTGAAAAATATAATAACTATGATTTTTTAGCTATCCACATTTCAATGTCCACAACTGTACAATTATGTATTTATGTACTCCATGTGAAGAAGGATTTGAAATTACAACCGTTCAAGATCATTTTTGTATGTATTATGCTCTTTATTGCATATGTCCATATGTACATACGTATGTATGTATGTATGTATGTTTTCTTGAATGTCGCTATTTATGTTTGTTTATACATTAGACCGTACCACCTTACAAGCAAACAAAAAAAATGTTCGCCGTACATCCGACTCCAAATTTTTTACAAGGCAATTTTGAAAAAAAAAACGCCCGAGCCTGGGGTCGTGGTGCCACCTACGTTCGGCAAAAAAAAAAAAATTAAATAGTTATACTGGCGGCCACTGTGATGTAGTGGTTAGCAGTGCGCGCTATCATTCCGTAAGGCCTGGATTCGAGCCCAGTTTCCGACCAACATCAGAAAATAATAAACGATAAAGTGGTTTCTTATAGCAGTCACCCCTGGGCAGGGATTTACAAACCGCCGAGTGTATTCAGCCATAAAAGACAGATTCTCATAAAAATACAATCGCCGCTCGGAGTCGGCGTAAAACTGTAGGTCCCTCCCCTTTGTTTGACATCAAATCGCACGCCACAAATCGGAAGTACTCCATTAAATTGTCTTCTCGAGGTAAGAACATCGATATAATTTAAGATCCGACTGTAAATGCTGAAGATATGGCGAAAATTTAAAATTTAATATTTTTTTTCGAAATTGTTTTGCTTACTTTACTTTATAGACGCAGTTGTGAACTTTTTTTCTGGTACGGTAAATACTTATGTACAGTGAGTGTCGGTGAAAATCGCACAGTAAATTGTTTTCCATTTTTTTCAAAATGTTTTATTTTATTTAAATTTTGTTAAATTTAAATAAAAATCAGCAAAATCGATATATGTAACTCCAAACTTAGTAACAAATTTAAAACACTGGCAAATTTTCATCAACAATATTTTCAAATATTTTAAACGGAATTTTTGGAAAAGATGCAAGTTTGAACTAGCTATAAAATAACCTTGACTTTTGGCAGTTTTTTTTTGTTTACGATTTTTTTTTAATTTATTACAAAGTTCGAAACTTCGAGTTATATTGATTATGTTGTTGTGTGAACTATATATTTATTAAAAATGAATGAAAATAAATTAAACAAAACCATTTTCAAAAAATTCACTTTTCGATTTTCACTGACACCCAGTGTATATACAATGCCGGTGGTATAGATTCGATGAATATGCATACATCGCACACCGTCTTCATAAGAGGCACAGGTCAAAATTTGGTATTTTTGAAATTATGCGCTAAAAATGTACACAGAGCTTTTATTTACCTTTCAGCAAAATCTGGGGCAAATTTTTGTTATAATTAGTTAAAAACAGTAAGCCCATTTGATTAACAGTTTTGGGATTGCGGGCTAATACCATGTTCTGACCGACATCGAAAACATGTTTTCGTTGCTAAAACTGGTTTTCGACCTAAAACATGTGTTTTCGTCCATGTAAAATCTGTCAAACGAAAACCAGTTTTCGCTGATAACTACTTGAAAACTCACGTTCCACTCATTCCAATCGGTGTCTTCACTAGTTTTTTTCGATTATTTATCGAAGTGGAAGTCGTATTTTCTCATCTTTAATACGCTATTTCGTATTTATTGTTAATTGGCTGGCCAAACTAAAATAAGAATGAAAGTAAGAGGTTGCTAATGACAAGAAAATGTGGGAAAAGTATTTTGGTTTTGTTTTTGTGTAGCAAAACTGCAATCAGAGGATGTAAGAAATGTCAACGAAAACACTAACAGCCGGTGTGAACAGCCTTCAGCCCACAATTCCAAAACTCGTTTTCAAAGTGTTTTCGTTGTCGGTCAGAACATGGTATAAAGGCTGTTCACACCGGTTGTTAGTATTTTCGTTGACATTTCTTACATCTTTTGATTATAGTTTTGCTACACAAAAACAAAACCATTATTTTACTTTGGCCTACCAATTAACAAAAAATCCGAAATGGCGTATTAAAGATGATAAAATTTGACTTCCACTTCCATAAATAATCGAAGAAAACTAGTGAAGACACCGATTGGAAAGAGTGGAAGAACGTGAGTTTTCAAGTAGTTTTCAGCGAAAACTGGTTTGCGTTTGACAGCGTTTCGGTTGATGCAACGAAAACATGTGTCGGTCAGAACATGGTATTAGCTATTAGTTGAGCTGTGTTAGGTTTTTCACTAGTATTTCTCCAAATTGCTTTTATTTCAATTTATAGTCCATAATAGGCAAAGAAAAAGAAAAGAAAATTAAAGAAAAGCAAATAAAACCGGCACAGCTGCAGGCGGGTGGCGGGAATCCAGTTTGACCGCTCATAGTACTTTCAGAGGATTCGTTGCAATTCATTGCTTTGCCGGACTGTCTGCCTGCCATAAGAGCCTGCGAGGTCGCATAAGCCAAGTACATATTTAGTAGATACATATGTATGTAGGTATGTGTGTACTACAGTTGCTGGCCAATTCGGCTGCTCTTCCCATTGCAAGCCCGCTGTTTCAAAAATCATTTTTTTAATTTTCTTTTGTTGCTTCGCGCCTTTTGACTGAGGTTTTTGTGTTGTGCTCCTCGCTTGGCATTGTTTACTTTGTTGCTGTTTGTTGTTGTATGGCGTGTAGGTAGATTTATATGCACAATTTGAACCTTTTTTTGGTGTTTTCTTCACACCTTCGTTGCAATTCACTGGAAAAGATAACTTATGTACATATGTACATATTTACATACATATGTACAATGTATGCAGTTGTTGTTTTTCTTGCATACGTCGTATTTTATTCATTGCTCTTGATGTCGTTGTTGTTTCCAATTGAGCTCCAAAGCTAAGGTTGTGGCTTAAACTTCATACGAAATTCAGGCAACGCAAAGCTAAACAAAAGAGCGACAAACCACCAACCAGCCAGGCCTGCCAACTAGGCTCAAACCGTGCCATTTTTGGCCCTATTTCACTTTAAATGGCACTTACATAATTTTACAATTTGGCAAAATGGAACTTTTGAAAAACAGTAAAATTGCAATACATTTTTGCGAAATAATTTGCTTGTATTGATTTTTCTCGGATTAAAAAGAATGGTACCTTGAATGGTTTTTGGCACTTATATTTTTATTTTTGGCACATTTTGGCACTTTTGTATCCTCAATATGGCACCATATAGCTGAAGATAGTTGGCAGCTCTGCAGCCAGCAAACACTCCACATCACTTGGCGTAATCGGTCTGAAAGGCTTGCGGCTTATTGTTGACTGTCGGATGCCGAATGTCGAATATCGGGTGGTGGAGCTGTCGTTGCCGTTTCACACTTTAAATTTCAGTCGTTTTACTTGGCGCTGTTGTTAGCGTTGCAGATGCTTCTGTGAGTTTTTGTGGTTGTTTGTTGCTTCGCTCATTCTTCGTCCTACACAATACCGACACTACTTTATAGGAACAGTGAGTGCATGTAGGCAGAAGGTAGGTATGAACACTAATACATATGTATGTATGTATGTAGATAATTTCCCAGTGAGAAAATAGAAAATCATTAGGGGTATTCTCTGAGGCTTGCAAAGCCCTTGCAAAGTGCAAGGATTGCACGATTTGCGAAGCCGTCCCATACGAAAACCGGTTTTTACGGTGCAATCTGTGCACCATGCAAGGGCTTTGCAAGACTCAGTGAATACCACTATTACCTTTTTCTATTACCTTTTTCTTCTTAAAAATTATGGTTGAACGAAAAGAAGCATCGCAATGTAAGCGAGCCGGTGAACAAAACAAAAAGTTTGAGAGCTAACTCAAGTATGTTTTTTTCACGTTATCTCAACAACTGCTGTAGCCGAATGGATGCGTGTTCGTCGGCCGCGTTGTTGGTCGCGGGTTCAAACCCTATGGCACGGACGTTTTTAATTTTTTATTTTTTTATTTATAAATTCTATTTATAGATTCTATTTATAGTTTCGTAAACCGAGATGTGACACAATACTTTCGTATGACAACGCTGTAGAGAAAATCTTGCATCTTTTCTTGCGTAGGTTATATGGGCTCTCCATTACTTTTTGCATTCCCAAACATTACCTTTTCTTACTGGGTTCCCACATATGAACAATCGATTGATAATTCCGGTTGAAAAGAGATCGTCTTCAGTTCGTTATGCACTGTGGTATATGACGAATGCATTTCTTTATACCGAGCACACTTGTTCACTTTCCTCGCATAACGATTGTTTGTAACAGCCTAATGAAATCGGGATAGATATAGGCAAACATACATTTATGCACCAAAATGCTCTGAATGAAAAGAGAAATCGATTAAGCCATGTCTTTCAGTCAGCCCGTACGTCTGTGCCATAACCAGAGTAAAACATCAACGAAACTAACGAAACCGCATGTCGTTAATCGCCAAAATGTAACTTAACTTTTTAATCAGGTTGAAACCCAATTCTAAAACCTAAAAAAAACATTCCAAATGATTCATCTTAAGCCTGTTCTGAGAGAAGAGCGGTCTCGAATGACGTCGGTTTTTGAATTTGATTTTTTAATACGTTGCAGCTCTCCTAAAAAGTTCAGAAATTAATTATGTATTTTCAAACCCATTTTGATTTATACCCATCTTTTGAAAATCCATTTAACTTATTAAATAGTTTGAATTAAATTTTTTCAACAGGAGGCACCCATAAAAAATTCTGGATATTCAAACTAAATATTTCTTAACATTTTTTTTTATGCCCATATATTAATATTCGTTATAACTTTTCGAACTAAAATCTCCTTAAATATCTTTCGACTGCCATTGTGATGAATATTTCAAGTAACAGCTGAATTAAGTTGAATTTTATTTTTAAAAGGTGTGACAACCCTCCTAAATATAGTACAAAAAAAACAACAACAACAGCACCGAGAGTTTTGTTTGCTTTTTGTTCTTTACGGAAACTTTCCCGAACCTTTCGTTTTAATTTTGTTCCCATTAAAATTGCTCTCAATACTTTTGTTCCCATTTTGTTCTTTTAGGGGAACGCTGTTGAAATTCCATTTTGGTCTCGTGCAGAACTAAACGAAAGCCAGAACGCTTTGTCGGTCCTTGCCTAAATATAATACATTGTATAATTCCGTCGGAAAAACTGAAAGATTTTTAACGTAGCTCGTTCATTTACAATACATCCTACCAAAAATTTGCAGAAAATATGGTCCTCATTATACAAACAAGATAGACACAATGGGCATTCGATGATATCTATGGTGCATATTCCATTGTTGTTGTTGTAATCAGTCTATCAGGGCTCTTAACTAATTCTCTTTCTGACCAAGAATTTCACCACCACGATATACATACATAACATAACATATACCTTTATTTTAAAGGCGTAGGTATTCCACCAACGCTTCTCATGAGCCTAATTCATGAGGTTCTGATATACCAGTTTCCGCTATTCTTTGTCCTATAAATTGCCCATTGGATGCTGCAAGGAACCACAGCTCGCCATTTCATCAGCCAGTTTGTTTCCTTGAGCCGGTATCTATGGGTTCCAGCTTTAATCAGAGGTAAAATGCCGACAAAGCATTAAGAACCGCTCCTAACATTTTTACTATGGTTTTACGCGACCAAAGTACCCAAAGTACATGCAATCAATCTTATAGAAGATTGGTGGTTGTGGTCTCTTTTGAAAAACTTTACAGTAAATTAATCCCTATTGAAATTAATTTTGTTGCAAAATAGTTCACCGATTACGAAACGCTTGTCTAGCGTGTGGAAACCTTGACCTATGTATTTACTCGAAATGTATTTCTTATCGCCCGTTTCACAGAAGTTCACTATAGATTTTCAGTACAAATACTAATTTAACTGCCGAATTTGAGTTAACTCTCCACTGTAAAAGGACAACGATATATTGAAAGGCTTACGATAGCATTGTCGTTTGGGTTGATTCATTATTTTATGGAATTCTCTTTGACATTCGGCTCATAGAAGCTGCGCACTTGCTGCCTCTTTATTCAATTCTTGTGACGCATTTCATACTTTAAATAGTTTGGCGAAATTTTGTTGATAAAATGAAATAACGTTTCAAATTTACAGCCTTCTTTGTTCTAAAATTTTTGAACCATGAACATTTTCTTTGATTTACGGGGATGATGAGATAGAACATCTATGTACATACATATATATGTATGTAGAACATTGATAGTAGAATGAGACTGATAAACAATGGGGGTGTCGTGTTTCATCTTGATAACAACCCTTAGCACAGGCAGCTATGTTCATAAAAATAGTAAAGCTGCCTCTCAAAGTATACATGCATAAGTGCATGTAAGGAACACACACATGTAGCTAGATTATTTTGAAAAAAGGGCCAGATCATACTCGCTCTGTAGCAAATAACGTTTATTGATTAGAATTATTAAATGAAATGAATTGCCACGAACTACAACTTAGTTTACAATTAAGCTACGCTTAAATAGATATTTGTTGAAGCATGCACTTTGGCCAGGAGATCTATTGTGCCTACTTGCTCCTTACAACACCTCGCTCAGTCCTCGCTGCCTTAAGAAGTCCAATAGAATTTTCCGGCTAAGGTTATTAGGCGGCCGCCTCAATATTAATCCTCTACAGGAATTTGGAGTCTAGGATAATATCCAGATACTTCACTTCCGTGACGTCATACAAGGCTATGTTTTTTATTCCTTCCAGATTTCTCTTCCTGGTTAAGAGGACTATATTAGGTCGGACATGAGCACACCACTGGTTTGCTAAATTTAGCTCTTTTTCAACGATGGCACAGAGGGTGCTCGCAAACTTCCCTCTAGCATTAATCACTGTCTTCCGCGTACTAAGTATTGAAAACGGCTGCCTTTTTCAATGAGGATCCACGCCTAGACTGTGCCTAACGGTGAGGGCAAGGTGTGGAATCAGGACCTCTTTGTTGTTGTTGTTGTAGTGGCTACTAAACCCCGCTCGAGTGGGCTAATCCGTCAGCTTTGTCGTCTGGCTCAGCTAAGGGGAGGCCCAGGAAAAGCGCAACTTCTACAGGGTCTGTCCATCGGGACATGGGCGTTAGCTTGGTGGGGTTTTTGGGGGCATGCGAAGAGGTGCCGTGAGTCATTTGACGACTCTCCGCATGCCGTGCACGGGTTGGGCACTTCTTCATCCACTCTGCTCAGATACGAGTTTAGCCTGCTGCAAATCCAGATCGAAGTTGGGCTATTGTGGTGCGAGTGTCCCGCGGCAGACTAAAGTTCTGTCACGTCCACGTCGGGTAGTTATGTGCCCAAAACGACATTCACAGGTGTAGAGTCTACGTAACTCGAGACACATGTGCGGTGAATGCCTGTAAGGCCTGTCGGTTTGCAGTTGGGTCCAGAGGTTGTTGATAAGAGATGCCTCCTGACGTGCCTTGGCGAGGGCTCTTCTGTAAGCAGTTGTCTGTTCGGGTGGCCGCGTCTGTGGCACCCTAGTAAGAACTGCTTGCACAGCATTGTGTTATGCTCCTTGCATCAAGACCTCATCGTGCGGTTGGTGTTGGAGCGGTATCAGAGAGCATCCAGTCACAGTCCGGAGTGCCGTGTTTTTGCAAGTCTGAAACTTCGTCCACTGCCCCCTGCTAATCCCCGGCGACCACACGGGAGTTGCAGAACTAGTGGTGCAGGTAGACACCCCCTGTTTAATTTTTCTCGGTTTGCTGAATTTGTCTTTAAAAATGACTGACGAAAGTCGACCACTCAGATAATTCGCCGACCATGGTTTGAGACCCTATGGGAGAGCGGAGGCCTCAATGTCCTCTAGTAGCATGGAGTCGCTGGCGTTGTCAAACACCTTTGAAAGATCCAATGCTATAAGGACTGTCCTCTCACAGGGGCGGTTTTGGTTAAAGCCACGAATTGTCTGGGTGTTAATGGGGTTATGTGCTATGCACCTTACGGAACCCATATTGATGCCTAGCTGGGGTTAGGTGGTTTTTCAGCATCAGCATGCAAATTCCGTCTGGTCATATGGCTTTGGAGGCTTTCGCCTTTCCGATGGCTACCCTCGCTTCAACGCTGGTGAAACAAGAGGCGCAGCGGGTGTTGGCAGTTTGTGCAGCCTTCTGGTCACTCGACGTTGGTCGGAGGATGCTAAAATAGATCGAGATTTCAACTCTGTCGGCATGCTTCGTTGGATTGGAAAATGACCTCACGGTTGACCAAAGCTTGCTCACACTCGAGGTGAAGTTACAGGTCTTTAGATGCTCTTCCCACTTCTTCCGCTTATTTGTCGTATCTCCGCGTTGAGATCCCTGATGCGGGGATTTCCGGGATCGGTCTGACGAAGGTGGTCCACGCTCATCCGCTAGGACAGCCGCTTCAACAGGAAAATTCGGACGGGGCCCGAACTGCATCCTGCTGGGATGAAGCGCGCTGCAGCAGCAGTGACAACCCTACGGAACTTACGCTCACCTACGTGAACGTCGGTTGGTGTGGGTAGGGAAGTCAAGTTGATTTCAATAACATCCGCAATGCCGTTCCGATAAGCTTTAAAAAGGTTGGCATAGGTTCGGTGATCCGCTGAAGCAAAGTCGACAGGTTTATCAATCGATATGATAATGGGCAGATGATCTGATGCCAAAGTCGGCATAGGTCTCCACTTTATGCTGTTTATCAGACCAGCGCTAACGATTGTTGTCGGCGAGCTACTGCAGCTGCCCATAATCCTGGGGTCATACGACAGGCTTGTGTGTTAAAGTCAACCATTTCGATCTCGACATCGCCTGACCGGATAGCAATACCCTGACATTCTGGGATGGTACCCCTGCGGTCGATGTCTGCATCGATAAGACGATACCGCACGGTATCATGCGTGATGAATGCTACGCCAGCACCATTATCTCGCTCGCGATCTCGAGGGTGCGCGTTGTTTCAATTCAACAGTATTGAATTGCCATGCAACTTGACTGTTGAAGACTGTTATCTCCTATATGTAGGTTTCCCTTTACGCAAGGTAGATTTGTATTGGGCGAAATCGGACTGTAACCACGCCCACTTCCCATATAACGGTATTTTCCAAAAATGCCAAAACTACGATATTTCATTAAATATTGGATTCAAATTTTTGAAAATTAGTATGTGAAGTCGAATTTTGGTAGAAAATAATATTATTATAAAATTTTTGGAAAATGGAAGTGACCCCACCCACTTATGATGAAATGGTGTATCTCAGTATCCACTTCACCAAATCATACCAAACTCGGTATGAGCCTTGCTAAGACTATATCTAACATATCTGCCAAAATCCAAAATCCTTGAAATCGGGAGAAAACCATGCCCACTTCCCATATAACGTTAATTTACAGAAACACGAAAATTGCAATAAATCAGTAGCAACTGAAGCTCATTCCCTCAAAATCGATTCTTGGAATAACCGCTTAGCATTAAATTAGATTGTTAAATTTTTTTGGATAATGGGCGTGGCGCCGACCACAAATATGCATCTCAGTAACCGATTTATCATTTTTTACCAAACTCGGTGCACTTAATACCCTTGGTATAGAAAAACAACACGGTGAAAATACGAAAATTCCGATATTTCAGTAATTGAGGACGCTACGTAATTTACTCTAAGTTAAACTTACAACATTCTCTTAACAATAAGTAAGACTGTTATATTACTGTTATTATTATAAAAATGTAGTTTTATTACATTTTCTTACCGGTACTGTGATACATATTTGAATTATTTCCATCGATACCCATATTTCAGCAAATCATTTAACTAACTGAAGGAAAATTTTAACAGATGGCAACTCTGTTAATGTTTAAACCCAGATATAAACCTTCTCCTCGCCGAGACGAACACGTAAATATGCGTGTTCCTACAATCGGACCACGGCAACATACATAGGTTCAAACGTTAAGCAACTTTATTTTCTTAGTTTTGATAGAATAATTGAACGTCGTCCCCTTCTATTTACTTGATTTTAAAAATTTATATTTTTTAAGTATATTATATGTACTACTGCATGTTTTTTTTTTNTACATAGGTTCAAACGTTAAGCAACTTTATTTTCTTAGTTTTGATAGAATAATTGAACGTCGTCCCCTTCTATTTACTTGATTTTAAAAATTTATATTTTTTAAGTATATTATATGTACTACTGCATGTTTTTTTTTTTGAAAATGGGAATTTAGCAACATTGATTTGCTTACACATCACTGTTTTTTACCTATTTCCGGGTTTCACACGGTTCAAGTATTAAATTCAATTATGCTTGCTAGTGGAAGAGAGGGGTTGAGAATCAAAGGGACGAGTTAAAGTTTATTGCTTTGCTTGTGACATTTTCGTTGTTTCCCATCTAAATAACCAAAAACTTGAATTCAACAAAATTGAAACGTGTACAAGCAAATAGAAAAGGCAAAAGATAATGAACCAGAATTGCTTTTAAGTACTTGAATCATGTAACTCGGGTGTAATTAAATTTGAAAACAAGTAATTTTTAAGCAAAAATCAAAACCGACTTAATCTTTCCCACAAAAAGCGGGTTCTACGTACCGGAATGACTCGGANTTTGCTTGTGACATTTTCGTTGTTTCCCATCTAAATAACCAAAAACTTGAATTCAACAAAATTGAAACGTGTACAAGCAAATAGAAAAGGCAAAAGCTAATGAACCAGAATTGCTTTTAAGTACTTGAATCATGTAACATGTTAAATTTGAAAACAAGTAATTTTTAAGCAAAAATCAAAACCGACTTAATCTTTCCCACAAAAAGCGGGTTCTACGTACCGGAATGACTCGGACTTTACCCGACCAAGGGCTGTTGTTTCGGCGATCTGACCCCGTTTAGGTCGGCGAAGTATCTCAGGGCTACATTTTCTACGTATTCTTCTGCTCAGGGCTGGTATCGGGTCAAGCCAGAAACCTACATCTGCTGTGTATGCCAGAGACGACTACACCACAACTCCACCTCAGTCAAGTGCAATGCATGCGACGGGTGGAGTCACCTCAGAGTCTGCTCAGGACTACGGACTCATCGGCAATGGACCACATCATTTGTGGCCCCCTGCTGCTCAAACAGAGGAGCCTACACGGCTAACCCCGGTCCACCTGAACAGCTCGATACAAACACCACAGCACCACAATACAACAACACAATAGACCACGCCATAACCACGACAGACCACACAACAGACACAACCACACCACCACCCATACGCCGCCGCCAACAAGTCCTGGTTCCTTCTACAATCTGCGCGGTATGTCATACCAGGATCTTCCGTAACGTGACATCATGCATGTGCAACACCAGCCTTGGCTGGTGCCACTTTAGGGCATGTTCAGGTTTGCAAACTCCAATTGCGACGCATAACAACACGTCCCCCGAACCACATGAAGCTCCTTCAATTTAACTGCAACGGACTTCAGAGCAAGATCAAGGAGATAACCGTCTTTATGGGAAGGCATGGTATATTGATAACTGCGGTCCAAGAGACGAAGTTGCACAGCAATTCAACAACGTGCACCGTCGAGATCGCAAGCGGGATAAAGGTGGTGGCTTAGCGTTCATCACGCACCCGACCGCAGGGATACCACCCTAGAATTTCAGTGCATTGCTATCCGGTCAGGCGATGTCGAGATCGTAATATTTAACGCATATATACCCCCTGTCACTTGTTTCCCGGCAGGATATCACCCTGATACCATATCGATGGCTGAGTGGAAGATCGACCTATCTCGGCAGCCAGTTCGAAACCGCTCTATCTCAAAAAACTTTTCAAGAATGCCCTATTTCAGAATTTAATTGAAAAACACCCTATCTCAGCTGCCGATTCAAAAACGCCCTTTATCAGCATACACTCGTCGGTAACGTTTAGGGAAAATCGAGCAAACTCAGAAAAATAAAACAGGGGGTTCCACAGGTGGTGTCCTTTCCCCACTACTGTTTAACTTTTACATTTCAAAGCTCTTTCAACCACCAGAGGGAGTCTCGATTGTCTCTTACGCCGACGATTGCTCGATTTGCGTCTGGGAATGGAATTGATGACTTGTGTTCGGAAGTAAACGGGTATCTCTCCGAGCTTCTCTAGGCTTTCTCGAGCTTGTTCACCATCTGGACGAAAGAGGTCAGGCTACCGCTAGGAATAGAGAATAGGAAACGTCGTTGGTACACCAATTCGGGCGTTGAATAACCCCAAAATAGTCGAAGCAACCTTCGACAGTCTGCTCTCCTTCTCTGCGCACGCAACCGCTATTGTCAACAAAGTACAGAGCCGCAACAAGGTCCTCAAGTCGATAGCTGGTAGTACTTAGAGCAAAGACAAAGAAACGTTGCTGGCAACATACAAGGCAATAGGCCAGCCGGTTTAAAATTACGCAGCACCAGTGTGGTCGCCGGGGACTAGTAGGACTCTCTCTGGCTCTGGCAGCAGGTTAAACTCATACCTGAGCAGATTAGACGCATATGTGCCAAATGAGTGTCCGGCATGCGGAGACACCCCATGACTCGAAACAACTCTTCGTATTCCCGAAAAACCCGACAAGCCTAACGCCTTCGTCCCTGTGGACCGACCCTATTGAGGCTGCACGCTTCTTAGGACTTCCGTTAGTGGAGCTTGACGGCAACGACTGAGATATTAACCGATCTGGACGGGGTTGTTGTAGCCGCTACAGCAACAATAACAACCGATTTCAATTCTCATATAAAAATTAAGGAGTACCGTTAATTTTTTCATGATCCAATGTCCGGATCTAGACCAGATTAGTATGGGACCACCTTACCGATGCAAAAAGAATTATCGAAATCGGTTGACGTGGTCCAAAGATATCCGGTAACATACATAAAAAAAAAAATATTCCCACGAATTGATAACATCCTCCTTATTTTGAAGTCGGTTAAACTAGTTTTTAAATATCTTTTTGAAACCTTACTATGTTGTTAGTGTCAAAGTCAGCCACAGCCAAAGGTATGTAAACGTACATTTCTTGCAATCACTCAAAAAAATAAAATTTTAAATTAAAAACACATTTCTTTGAAAATAATTTAAAATCGCACACACCCAAATACCAACAAGATTGAAAAATAATGATACTTTTTTCTTTCATCTGTCTATTTTAGAACTGGTCCAGAACTACAGAATTTAGGACTAGTTCGGAACTATCGAAAAAGGGATGCAGCGGGGGTAATTGACACTTCCTAGGACATCGCCATGTTAAATTCGCCAGTTGTTTGCATGCAAAAGAGATTTATCGCGAATCAGTACTGGGTCTACATGTACTAGAAGCGCACCAGTTCAGAACTGGAGATTTTCCCCACAGGGTTCTTCAGGAACTAAACAAAACTAAAAAGATAGAAATAGCTTCGTCAAAGCATTCTAAAATTATCCGATATCAATAGTTTCAATGCAAACTATCGAAAACATCGAATGGGATGACTATCGATAGTTTTGCAGCTCTACTTATTTCATTAACTCTAATTCGGCATATTATTGAAAAACTTTGAAATCGGGAAAAAACGGCCTGCTTATCATGCAAATGTAGTTAAGAAAAAGTTGAAACGACGATAGTTGATACCTGCGCTGGGTATATAAAGTTCGGTTTCGCCTGAACTTATACTTCTTTACTTGTTTTTGTTTATTTGGTACGGCCATTCCGACCTACTTCAAATTTAAGTATCACAGTTGAATTTTATTTTAGTATGTACTACAATCTACTCAATGCGCAAATTATTTTACATCTTAATATATAAAAATCCCGTGTCACTGTGTTCGCTTAAGCTAATCGCCGAAACCGCTTAACCGATTTCAATGAAATTTTGTGGGTGTTTATTGTTGGTTCCAACTTAAAAGATAGGATGGTTTTGAACCCGAGAAAAATATTTTTTTTCATCGAAATAAATATCCCGTGTCGCAATGTTTATTAACGCTAACTACAAACTGTCCATATCCTAAGCGAGAGTTTTTCAATGGTATTCGCGGCTACCCTTCATATGTATGTTTATGTTGGGGAGAAATAGGTAGGATAGCAAAAAAATAATGTAAGTAGTATGTATTTATACATATAAACATGCGCATATCAACAGCAACAAAAAATTTACCGTTGGGAGACCGTTCAATCGTTTTTTTGTCAAACGTCATAACATAGTCTGTTCCAATAGCAGTCCGGTTTACAGGATTTAGGCTTTCTGCACATTGGTCGTCCAATCATAGTTGCTTCACCGTCACAATCATGATGCAACGATTACATGACGACTACACTTTCGCACACTCGGTCGTGATATTTCAGTTCATTTGACGTCTAAAAATTCACTTGTAGCAGGTATTTTTTGTTTTTCTAGTTAATATTTTCGCGAAATATTTACAAACACCTGCAATTTTTAAAATATAGACTGTGCTGCAATATTCTAGACATATTTTTTCAGTAATATCTCTTCTTTTCTTTTCCTGAAATGTGTTTTGAGCATGCGCACAGAGACTTTTTACAATTTCGTCATATTTTATAGTTAAAACGCTCANACCACACCACCACCCATACGCCGCCGCCAACAAGTCCTGGTTCCTTCTACAATCTGCGCGGTATGTCATACCAGGATCTTCCGTAACGTGACATCATGCATGTGCAACACCAGCCTTGGCTGGTGCCACTTTAGGGCATGTTCAGGTTTGCAAACTCCAATTGCGACGCATAACAACACGTCCCCCGAACCACATGAAGCTCCTTCAATTTAACTGCAACGGACTTCAGAGCAAGATCAAGGAGATAACCGTCTTTATGGGAAGGCATGGTATATTGATAACTGCGGTCCAAGAGACGAAGTTGCACAGCAATTCAACAACGTGCACCGTCGAGATCGCAAGCGGGATAAAGGTGGTGGCTTAGCGTTCATCACGCACCCGACCGCAGGGATACCACCCTAGAATTTCAGTGCATTGCTATCCGGTCAGGCGATGTCGAGATCGTAATATTTAACGCATATATACCCCCTGTCACTTGTTTCCCGGCAGGATATCACCCTGATACCATATCGATGGCTGAGTGGAAGATCGACCTATCTCGGCAGCCAGTTCGAAACCGCTCTATCTCAAAAAACTTTTCAAGAATGCCCTATTTCAGAATTTAATTGAAAAACACCCTATCTCAGCTGCCGATTCAAAAACGCCCTTTATCAGCATACACTCGTCGGTAACGTTTAGGGAAAATCGAGCAAACTCAGAAAAATAAAACAGGGGGTTCCACAGGTGGTGTCCTTTCCCCACTACTGTTTAACTTTTACATTTCAAAGCTCTTTCAACCACCAGAGGGAGTCTCGATTGTCTCTTACGCCGACGATTGCTCGATTTGCGTCTGGGAATGGAATTGATGACTTGTGTTCGGAAGTAAACGGGTATCTCTCCGAGCTTCTCTAGGCTTTCTCGAGCTTGTTCACCATCTGGACGAAAGAGGTCAGGCTACCGCTAGGAATAGAGAATAGGAAACGTCGTTGGTACACCAATTCGGGCGTTGAATAACCCCAAAATAGTCGAAGCAACCTTCGACAGTCTGCTCTCCTTCTCTGCGCACGCAACCGCTATTGTCAACAAAGTACAGAGCCGCAACAAGGTCCTCAAGTCGATAGCTGGTAGTACTTAGAGCAAAGACAAAGAAACGTTGCTGGCAACATACAAGGCAATAGGCCAGCCGGTTTAAAATTACGCAGCACCAGTGTGGTCGCCGGGGACTAGTAGGACTCTCTCTGGCTCTGGCAGCAGGTTAAACTCATACCTGAGCAGATTAGACGCATATGTGCCAAATGAGTGTCCGGCATGCGGAGACACCCCATGACTCGAAACAACTCTTCGTATTCCCGAAAAACCCGACAAGCCTAACGCCTTCGTCCCTGTGGACCGACCCTATTGAGGCTGCACGCTTCTTAGGACTTCCGTTAGTGGAGCTTGACGGCAACGACTGAGATATTAACCGATCTGGACGGGGTTGTTGTAGCCGCTACAGCAACAATAACAACCGATTTCAATTCTCATATAAAAATTAAGGAGTACCGTTAATTTTTTCATGATCCAATGTCCGGATCTAGACCAGATTAGTATGGGACCACCTTACCGATGCAAAAAGAATTATCGAAATCGGTTGACGTGGTCCAAAGATATCCGGTAACATACATAAAAAAAAAAATATTCCCACGAATTGATAACATCCTCCTTATTTTGAAGTCGGTTAAACTAGTTTTTAAATATCTTTTTGAAACCTTACTATGTTGTTAGTGTCAAAGTCAGCCACAGCCAAAGGTATGTAAACGTACATTTCTTGCAATCACTCAAAAAAATAAAATTTTACATTAAAAACACATTTCTTTGAAAATAATTTAAAATCGCACACACCCAAATACCAACAAGATTGAAAAATAATGATACTTTTTTCTTTCATCTGTCTATTTTAGAACTGGTCCAGAACTACAGAATTTAGGACTAGTTCGGAACTATCGAAAAAGGGATGCAGCGGGGGCAATTGACACTTCCTAGGACATCGCCATGTTAAATTCGCCAGTTGTTTGCATGCAAAAGAGATTTATCGCGAATCAGTACTGGGTCTACATGTACTAGAAGCGCACCAGTTCAGAACTGGAGATTTTCCCCACAGGGTTCTTCAGGAACTAAACAAAACTAAAAAGATAGAAATAGCTTCGTCAAAGCATTCTAAAATTATCCGATATCAATAGTTTCAATGCAAACTATCGAAAACATCGAATGGGATGACTATCGATAGTTTTGCAGCTCTACTTATTTCATTAACTCTAATTCGGCATATTATTGAAAAACTTTGAAATCGGGAAAAAACGGCCTGCTTATCATGCAAATGTAGTTAAGAAAAAGTTGAAACGACGATAGTTGATACCTGCGCTGGGTATATAAAGTTCGGTTTCGCCTGAACTTATACTTCTTTACTTGTTTTTGTTTATTTGGTACGGCCATTCCGACCTACTTCAAATTTAAGTATCACAGTTGAATTTTATTTTAGTATGTACTACAATCTACTCAATGCGCAAATTATTTTACATCTTAATATATAAAAATCCCGTGTCACTGTGTTCGCTTAAGCTAATCGCCGAAACCGCTTAACCGATTTCAATGAAATTTTGTGGGTGTTTATTGTTGGTTCCTACTTAAAAGATAGGATGGTTTTGAACCCGAGAAAAATATTTTTTTTCATCGAAATAAATATCCCGTGTCGCAATGTTTATTAACGCTAACTACAAACTGTCCATATCCTAAGCGAGAGTTTTTCAATGGTATTCGCGGCTACCCTTCATATGTATGTTTATGTTGGGGAGAAATAGGTAGGATAGCAAAAAAATAATGTAAGTAGTATGTATTTATACATATAAACATGCGCATATCAACAGCAACAAAAAATTTACCGTTGGGAGACCGTTCAATCGTTTTTTTGTCAAACGTCATAACATAGTCTGTTCCAATAGCAGTCCGGTTTACAGGATTTAGGCTTTCTGCACATTGGTCGTCCAATCATAGTTGCTTCACCGTCACAATCATGATGCAACGATTACATGACGACTACACTTTCGCACACTCGGTCGTGATATTTCAGTTCATTTGACGTCTAAAAATTCACTTGTAGCAGGTATTTTTTGTTTTTCTAGTTAATATTTTCGCGAAATATTTACAAACACCTGCAATTTTTAAAATATAGACTGTGCTGCAATATTCTAGACATATTTTTTCAGTAATATCTCTTCTTTTCTTTTCCTGAAATGTGTTTTGAGCATGCGCACAGAGACTTTTTACAATTTCGTCATATTTTATAGTTAAAACGCTCATTTATTGAATCTTAATGCAATTATCCAGTTTTTAGTAATTTCCATACATTTTATGCAAAATCTACTATTTTTTTTGCAATTTTAATGCAAATATTAACTTTTTCACTAATTTTTCCCATAAAATGTAAACAAACATTGCGTGCACAACGTTTAGCAAACGACAGTGCCGTACTTATCCGTTTCTGCATGTTCTACGATTTGCCGATAACGACAAGTGTGCAGATCTCCTTTGAAATGCATTTGCTCGGCTCAAAATTTCAGGGCGAGACGATAACGCAGCTATGATTGGACGACAAGTGTGCAGATAGCCGTAGTCAGAACTTCAGGAAGTCGTTCCTATTGACATCAAACCTGAGCAACTGTTCCTAGTCAGAAGTTACAGAATTTAGTCAGTGGTTTTTTCCTGTCAGTTCATAAAAAGTGTCAAACGATCAGCTGATTTGCATGTGCAAACAAAAACAGAAAGCGGTGTAAACAAAGAACCTTATATTTGTAAAAAAATGGAAGTAAACAACGAAATATTTGAATATGTATAGATTTTAATAATTAGTTAGTGATATTTCAGCCAAATTAGTCTTTACCTATGACATGTACTTACATCCCTATTCTGCAACTCTTTCGTATTCGCATTTTGTTACGAATGAATCGTAGAAATAGTATGCTGCAATCCGACTCGTATTTTCGAACTTTCGAAATTCGTAACAATGGCAAGCCTAAAAACGAACGAGCAAGCTGTTTTGCGTAATTTTGTACGAAAATAAGGCGAAAAAAAAGATGTAAATCAATGTGTGTTTGCAAGAAATATTAGTGGTGTTCATTTAAACAGATAAGATATTTTTATCCACTGCCTAGTTTTTTGAAGAGGTTTAAAAAAATATTGGGGCAGGTTCTGCAATTCACTTCCGAGTGAATTTCAACCCGTGTGAATTCTTACTGTGGATCTACGGCAAGCAAACATCTTCAGAAATTACGGATCTACGGCAATTTTACCGTGGATCCACGGTAATTTTACCGTGGACCTACGGTAATTTTATCGTGGATCTACGGTAATTTTTACCGTGGATCTACGATAATTTTACCGTGGATCTACGGTAATTTTACCGTGGATCTACGGTAAAAGTTACCGTGGCGCGTGTAAATAGACACTCCCTATTTTATTATACCTGGTTGTTGTTGTTGTTGTAGCGGCTACAACAACCCCGCCCAGATCGGTTGGTATCTCAGTCGTTGTCGTCAAGTTCCACTAACGGCAACCCTAGGAAGCGTGCAGCTTCTGTGGGGTTTGTCCACAGGGACAAGGCCGTTAGGGTTGTCGGGTTTTCCGGGCATGCGAAGAGATGTTTCGAGTCATGTGGGGTCTCTCCGCATGCCGGACACTCATTCGGCACATCCTCATTCAACCTACTCAAGTAGGAGTTCAACCTGCTGCAGTAGCCGGAGCGAAGTTGTGCGAGTGTTGTGCGTGTCTCCCGAGGCAGATGAAGCTCCGTCTCGTCTATGTCCGGGGGTGGTATGCCTAGAACGGCATTCACAGGTCTAGAGTCTACATAACTCGAGACTGCGTCCCTGTGAATGCCGTTCAGGGCCTGTCTGTACGCTGTCGGGTCCAGAGGATGCTTAATGAACCTCTGGAATTCGTCCGTTAGTTCATATAGATGCCTCCTGACGTGCCTAGGCGAGGGCTCCTCTGCAAGCAGCTGTCTGCTCGGGTGGCCACTTCTGTGGCTCCCGATCAGGAACTGCTTGCAGAGCATTATGTTGTGCTCCTTTACTGGGAGCATTTGCGCCTCGCCGTGCAAGTGATGTTCTGGCGACATCAGGAGGCATCCCGTCGCTGTCCTAAGTGCCGTATTTTGTCCCGTCTGTAGCTTCGTCCACTGCGTCCTACTAGTCCCTGGCGACCACACTGGCGCTGCGTAGTTCAAAACCGGCCGGCCTATTGCCTTGTATGTTGCCAGCAACGTTTCTTTGTCTTTGCCCCAAGTACTGCCGGCTAGCGACTTGAGGACCTTGTTGCGGCTCTGTACTTTATTGACAATAGCGGTTGAGTGCGCAGAGAAGGAGAGCAGGCTGTCGAATGTTACTCCGAGTATTTTGGGGTTATTCACCGTCGGAATTGGTGTGTCATCGACGTGAATCCCCAGCGGTAGCCTGACCTCCTTCGTCCAGGTTGTGAACAGGGTCGCGGAGGATTTCGTAGGGGAGAGGGCTAGACACTTTGCAGTGAAGAAGCGAGAAAGTTCGGAGAGATAGCCGTTTACTTTCGAACACAGGTCATCAATTCCATTCCCAGTCGCCATGATCGAGCAATCGTCGGCATAGGAGACAATCGAGACTCCCTCTGGTGGTTGAGGGAGCTTTGAAATGTAAAAGTTAAACAGTAGCGGGGAAAGGACACCACCCTGAGGAACCCCCTGTTTTATTTTTCGCTGCTTACTCGTTTTGTCTCTAAACATTACCGACGAATGTCGACCACTCAGATAATTTGCCGACCACCGTTTGAGCCTCTGTGGGAGAGAGGAGGCCTCTATATCTTCTAGTAGCGTGGAATGGCAGACGGTGTCAAACGCCTTTGACAAGTCCAACGCTACTAGAATCGTTCTCTCACAGGGACGGTTACGGTTAAGGCCACGAGTTATCTGAGTGTTTATGGCGTTAAGTGCTGTTGTTGTACTGTGCACTTTACGGAAACCATGCTGATGCTTCGCTGGGGTCAGGTGGTTTGTGAAGTACGGGAGTAGCAAGGCCTCGAGTGTCTTCGCTACCGGGGAAAGGAGTGTAATCGGACGATACGAATCTCCTTTGTTGGCAGGTTTCCCCGGTTTGAGCAGTGGGACCACTCTCCCCACCTTCCAGATGTCTGGGATGATGAGAGTGGCCATTGACAAATTGAGGACCTCCGTTAGGTACGCTACCCCCGCAGGACCCAAATTTTTCAGCATCAGCATGCATATTCCGTCGGGACCCATGGCTTTGGAGGCTTTCGCCTTCCCGATGGCCACCTGAACTTCACCGCAAGTGAAAGCAAGGGGGGCACAATTTGTTGGCAGTTTGTGCAGCCTTCTGGTCACTCGACGCTTGGCTTTGTCCACCGGAGGATGCAGTATGAACTGCCGGCTAAAATAGCTCGCGCATCGCTCCGGGTCCGACGAAGCATGGTCGCCGAAGGAAATTTCGACTCTGTCGTCGTGCTTCGTCGGATTAGACAATGACCTCACGGTTGACCAAAGCTTGCTCACACCAGAGGTGAAATTACAAGTCTTCAGGTGCTCCTCCCACTTCTTCCGCTTATGTACGTTTACAAGTTGCCGAATCTCCGCGTTGAGATCCCTGATACGGGGATCTCCGGGATCGGCCTGACGAAGGCTATCACGCTCATCGGCTAGAACAGCCGCTTCGGCAGGGAAGTTTGGACGTGGGTCCGATATACATCCTGCCGGTATGAAGCGAGCTGCAGCAGCAGTGATAGCCCTGCGGAACTTACGTTCACCGAGATGGACGTCGGTTGGTGTGGGGAGCGCTGCGAAGGTGTTTTCGGTAAACTCCGCGTAACCTTTCCAATCAGCTTTAGAAAAGTTGATATAGGTCCGGTGTTTGGCGGAGGCAAAGTCGGTTGGTTTATCAATCGAGATGACTATGGGTAGATGGTCTGATGCTAGAGTCAGCATAGGTCGCCACGTTATGCTGTTTATCAGACCAGCGCTGACTATTGTGATGTCTGGCGAGCTACTGCAGTTACCCATAATCCTGGTGGGTGCGTCGTCGTTCATTGTGCAGAATGTCGAATCGTCTATCTGCTCAGCCAAGTCTGTTCCCCTACGATCGTTTGACAGGCTTGAGTGCCAAAGATCGTGGTGCGCATTAAAGTCACCTACTACCATACGGTTTTCACCTCTGAGGAGCGCACCTATATCAGGGTGATATCCTGCCGGGCAGCAGGTGACAGGGGGTATGTATATGTTAAATATTTCGAGCTCGACATCGCCTGACCGGATAGCGATGCCCTGACATTCTAGGGTGGTATCCCTGCGGTCGATGTCTGCTTCGATAAGACGATACTGCACGGTGTGGTGCGTGATGAACGCTAAGCCACCACCATTATCTCGCTCGCGATCTCGACGGTGCACGTTGTACCCGGCGCAATTCAACAAAGTTGAATTGCTGTGCAACTTCGTCTCTTGGACCGCAGCTATTAATATACCATGCCGACACATGAAGACGGTTATCTCCTCAATCTTGCTCTGTAGCCCGTTACAGTTGAATTGGAGGAGCTTCATGTGGTTCGGGAGACGTGTCGTGATGTGGGGTGTGAGTGAGGTGTATGTTCTTGCCGCCGTTGGCTGTGTGTGCTGCTGAGGTGGTTGCCGCCCTGTGGTGGTGGTGGGGGGCGTCGCAATTGACGTCTGCGACCGAGCAGCGCAACACGGGCCCTCGAAATTCCCCGTCCAATCTCGCGTGGTACGCAGACCTGAACATGCCCTAAAGTGGCACCAGCCAAGGCAGGTGTTGCACTTGACTGATGTCACATTACGGAATATTCTGGTCTGACATACCGTGCAGATTGTAGGGGGAACCAGGAGTTGTTGGCGGCGGCGTGTGGGTGGTGGTGCGGTTGTGTGTGTTATGTGGTCTGTGGTGGCTGTGGTACGGTCTGTGGTGTTATTATGTTGTTGTGTTGTGGCGACTGTGTGTGGTTGCTGTGTGAGTGTGTGGGGCTGCACGGGCGGACTATGGTTTGCCGTGGAGGCTGCTCTATTTGAGCAACAGGGGGCCACGTACGACGTGGTCCACTGTCTGTGTGTCCGTAGTCCCGAGCAGACCCTGAGGTGACTCCACCCCTCGCAGGCATTACACTTGACTGAGGTGGAGTTGTGGTGTAATCGTCTTCGGCATACACAGCAGGTGTATATTTCTGGCCCAGGGTTTGACTCGATGCCAGCCCTGAGTAGGAGAATGCGTAGTGAATGTTGCCCTATGGACGGACAACTTCTGAGATACTTCGCCGACCTAAACGGGGTTAGATCGCCGAAACAACAGCCCTTGGTCGGGTGAAACCCGAGTCATTCCGGTACGTAGAACCGGCTGTCGTGGGAATTATACCTGGTAGTATTCTTTAATTCCGGCCAAATATAAACTCGTTTTTTTTTTAATTCAGACCTTACCGTCATAGGTATGCGAAAATTATTTATATTTCTATCTCAATCGCTCATTTTAGTAGGATGGTAAGTTTCCTAATTTAATGTTATGAATTTTAAATGCATGATAGGTAACTAGTTGTTTCATAACTTGGCCAGTTCAACTTATGGGTTCCTTACTAACGTCTTGTTTGCCGCTGAGGCACAGTAGTGGGTTGTAAGCAGGGATGAAAAAGTAGGTACAATTGTACCTTTTTCCGACGTTTGATGACTTAAAGGTACATTAGGTACAGTCACTAGATTTTAGGTACAATCATCTTTTGATCAGATGCATTATTAGTTTTTTTCCTTTACCGTGCTAATATATTTAATTGTAGGTACGGGAGAAGTTTCGCTTTCATTTTGAAGAATAAACAATTCTAGAGAAAAGTGGACAAAAGGAAGACATAAAAAAAACCATATTATGTATTATCTTAAACATTTTACATTGCATTTAGAGCAGGCACTTCGAAAAATTAACACTTTACTTAGCTTCGTAATTTTTTTCTATTAATGTTTACGCTTATTTTCACTAAGTCAAATTCAGTGGCATTTGCGGTCAAATGAGTGAAATGGGACTAAAAACTGGCCTTGGTTTGATTTAGATCAGAATAGGCCTCCATTGTCAAATGGGACTAAAAAATGGTATTTGGTTTGATTTAGATCAGAATAGGCCTTCAGGCGTGTACATGCGCTGCTAAGGCGGCTATTTATAAGTTCTTGGCCCATAATATCATCGATAAAGGTAGGGATAAAGGAAAGAAAGTCAAAAAATTTTGTTGTCAAAATATTACATTGTGAAAACCAGCCTTTATTCATACATACAGCCCAGTGTCTAGGATGTCTTCAAATTTCATATTTTTAGATGAGAACTACAGCTCTTTGACCCATACTCGCTTTTTGATTTCTGGAAATATATTTAAAATGCTTTCGAAGTTACTTTTGGCACATTGATTATATTCTCTAGATTTGCTGCACCTATTAAAAGGAATCGGATAAATTAGCAGACTTCCTGTTGTTTTATAAAAAGCTGGATAAAGAAGTATACTTCACAAAGTGTGTTTTTTGTCTTTTTCGCCAATATTTTTCAGTAGTCAAAATTAGACAAAAACAATGCTTCTCCGATTCCCATTAGACTATAGTCTATAGATATAGGCTCAGTTGAAAACCCTAATCATGTTTAAAGTACATATATCTTTTGTGTTAATGTTCTAAATCAAATTTATAAAAAAAAAACTACAAATGAATGATGTAACTTTTTTTAGGTACAATCTGTCTCATTTAGGTACATTTATTTTGTGATATTAGGTACAATCTGAAATTTCCATTTTTCATCCCTGGTTGTAAGCCAGTAACTACTTTGACAAGTTGTTCCTATAAGCCAAAAACCAAACCAAATTCTACACTTTCTGAAAAATTTGAGCACATTTAATTATTCAGATTTAATCTATGTATGTAGTTTGTAGTGTCATGATTAAATTTTAGAGCTTACCGTTATTTTAATTATTCGTTCGAAGTGGATAATCCTCTTTCATTAATACCATAAAATGTTTGTTAAAACTCGAATCAAATTTCCCACTCGAGTTTATATGTATATGTAGTATTTACATAAGTTTCATTCTAATTTACATATATTTGTATGCAATTGAATTCACTTCACTTGATTTTTATTAAATCAGCAACCACCTCTTAAATTACTTAATTTCACACGTTGCACAGAATCTTTTTTTGTTTTAACTGCAATGAGAACAAATTTCTCATTTAAAATCACCACAGGATAAAAACTTCACTTATCTGATTTCTTCTTTCACAAACGTTCGAACAGTTTATGATAATTTTTTCACGCGCAGCAAATCACATTCGCATCCGTTTCTTAAGAACGATACCAACGAATTAAACAACAACGCCACACTGACTGCGGCAGCCTCAGTGTCGTCGTCAGCGTTTGTTCGCTTGCTTTCTGTTCGTTCTCTGCTGCCTGATTTTAACTTTGCTGTTGCACACATACATACTCCCACCGGGATACGTACGCTCAATGAAAAAACACACCCGCCTTCAGCTCAGTACACTTGTAGTTGTTATTGTTATTGCCGCTGTGACTGCTGCCGCTGCTCCTACCACACATAGCAATTGCACACCGAAAGTGTGAATGCACCACAGACGTGTACAACAAAAATAGCACCTCGACATTCAACCATTTAATATGATTTGATTTCGTTTTTGTCTTTTCTATTTTTATTCTCTTCCTTTTAGGCTATTTCTTCCTCAAATCTGACTGTTCGCTATTGCCAGAGAACCTATTGCTATAGCTGCCCACCGCATCCGCTTGCTGCGAAAACAAAAACATTACACGGTGACGACGTCGCTGCCGGCGTCAGCAACACTGTGGGATTCCATTCGTCTTCCTACGTTTGTTTTTTGGGTTTTCTCTAGAGATGGGCGAGTCCGAGATTTTTAAATGATCGAGAGAATCGCCATCTTTGCAAAATCAAGTCAATAATCGACTCGCTGCCCGACTATACAACCGAGATGTTTTCCGATTGAACAAGCCTGCACTCCCTATAATATCATTTATCTCACAGTATGAGTGAAAATCAAAATATTAATGATTTACTGGACATTTTAGTACTTTTGTGTAAAGCAAAGAGTTTAAAACTGATTTATAAATAGTAAAGTGTTTACAGCAGAATGTCAAAATAGTGCTACAACTGTTCACTTGCAACTTTTTACTAGTTTCGTGTTCAATAACTTTTTCTAATAGTTTTCTCTTATTCTCAATTTTACGCTCTATTTTGCTTTTATACTAGGTTCACATATAAGTAGATTATCCTCATTAACTCCCTAATCTGTAATTAGAAAAAGAGATAAGCCATATAAAATTCGTCCCTTGTTAATATGTAATATGTAATTATAAAATAATCTCAGATTTAACCGATAACTTTTCGGTGTCCATCCTAGTTTTATCGTTTGTTTTTGTGTAGAGGATTGCAAATTTAAAAGTGAACAAAAATGGACGCTAGCAAGGAACAGAGGTTTGTAGAGGTATTTTTAATGAAATGTTACGTTAAAATATATTTATATTGCTTAACATAGCAGAAAAACGTGATCACGGTGGCACAAAGAAACATAACTTTTCCTTTAAGAATGTGAGAATAAGCACAAAAAATTTGACGTAAAACATCTCGGAATCGCCCATCACTAGTTTTCTCTATTTCTCTTTGCTTTTCTTATGTGATTTTTTTTTTCTTTTATTTGCTTTTGCTTATACACTTATGCTTTGCTCCTCTGCGTTCAGACGTAGACAAAATTTGGTCATTTCTATTGACGATCTCAGCACAATTTGCGTGTTCTTTTCAAACACTTGCACAATAATTGATTAGTTTTCCTTTATCTTATATATTTACGACACTTTTATACTATTATTATTAATTTTATTATTTTATAATCAAAGAAAAAGAAGGCAGCGACCTCACTACATAAACGAACAGCATAGAACGAAAATTACTAACTGTAGTTGCCACGCGTCCCAACATGACGTGAAACCAAAGGAGGCGAGCTGACTTAAAGTGTTCTAATTAAGTAATAAGTTATGCCATGTGATACATTTTAAATAAATCTTTCAAATAAAAATTATTTTATGGACGAATTAAGGATAAAGGAATTTAAACAGTCTTTGTATTATGAGCATTTCAAAACATATGGCAGTGCTACGTTACACTGAAAAAAGTGTTGGCTGCCCAATGATTCAATAGCGGTGTTCATACCGAGCTTAGTACTCGATTTTTCTCCAAATATTTGTTCGTGTAAATTATTTTACAGGCCAACCTAAGGCTATCTGCACACTTGTAGTCCAATCTTGGTGGCGGTATCCTCCCGCCCTTAAATTTTAAGCCGAGCACATGCACTTCAATGGAAGTCTGCACACTTGTCGTTACCGCAGAACTCCACAGGCAAACCCCGATGGCCTACCAACAATCATTTTGACGGGCAATATGATTGCAAGTTTTTTGTGTGTGGGCACTTTGATGTCTTGAAATAAGCATTTGCCGCATGACGCCACCAGACAAAATTCTCTCAATTTCGGTGTTTAAAAACATGAAAGTCTTTAAAAAAACTTGCTGAATAATTTCTTAAAACGTAACCATAAATAATCCAATAGGGATTTTGACTTACAGGTCTATTCTGCACGTTACCGAAGATTTTGTAACCGGAAAATTTTATTACCAAAAAATGTTACCAGTTCTTGTCAGCGCGATTCTAGGAACGTTGGTAATGCAGTTAAAATATTCAGCAATTCAGCTATGAAGAATTGAGCAAATTCTGGCATTGCATATTTCACGGGGTAATACTTTGTTACCAGCTTATGAAATGGTAACAAAATTTACCGGTTACAAGAGTACACAGAATGCGAAAAGTGTTTAAAAATTGACAGACACTTTAATTACCGGTTACAAACCTTTTATTACCAGCGCAGAATAGACCTGTGAGGGCCTGTGCTAATCGGTAACTTGTTTCTCCGTGGTGAGACGGGGTGGAAAAATATGCTATGGTGTACAAATAAATTGAATTTTGCTGTGCCAAATGCAGAGTAAAATTTTGACAGTCGAAAAACCAAACAAACGCTCGTGCGAAAGCTTTATTTTTGTGTGATGCTGAAATTCTTAAAATTTATATTTATTTTATAATTTGCAAGTAACGTACGCTTTTTTTATGCTGTTTCAGCTTTCATTTTCATGTTCACTCCTTATTACCTCCAAGCAATATTATGTGTATACATAGGTATAAGCTGTCAAAATTTTACCTAGCCCCATGAGCTAGGTAAAATTTTGACGTTCGTATTCACCACGAGAAGTGTCAAATTTTTACTTTGATCCGTAAAAATTTTCTATTTTCTATCAATTGGCACAGGGCATTAATATCAAAATTTCGCCGATGTTACCACCAGCACGCTTTCTTTCAAATGAAAATATGGCTGTCAAACTTTCAAATTGCTTGCAATAAATGTCAAGCAATAAGCGCTGACGTATATTGCAGCCCATGATAAATAGGCTGTCTCCATTGGAAATATATGTTGTGACATGGTTATCACCATGATGCAATAATACAAGGTGGTATCAGTTGTGACTGCTCTATTTTACACTGCCTTAGCTCAATAGAATAAGTAGAAAAACGGGAAGAAATGAATCCCCATTTGTGGGAAAATTATAAGATTTCATATTTTCTTCTAAACAAAATTAGCTTTTTTATAGTATATTCGCAATAAAATGAAATAAAATCAGATATAATACCTTTTTGAGGAAACAAAATGTGTATACAGAGAAAAAATAAAAAAAATTCAATTATATTATTAGGCAAAGAATTGTTAAAGATGTAACACTGTTTCAGCTAAGGCAGTTAATATGGCGGAATTAGAGCGAGAAGTTGCCAACCGATAACACCTTGTATTATTGCATCATGGGTTATCACGACATAAGTGTTTTCCTGTGGAGACAGGGCTTTATCGGCAAATCGTAGAAGATTCTGAAACGTATAAGTGCGACTCCGTCGTTTGCTAATCGTTATGCGCGCATTGTTGGTTTACATTTTATGGGGAAAAATTAGGAAAAAAGTTAATATTTGCTTTAAAATTATATAAAAATTAGGATTTATTGCATAAAACCTGCGAAAATTATTAAAAAGTGGATAGTTGCAATAAGTGTGTGTGTATCACGATTGAGAGAAGTAGAGATTGCGCCAATCGCGGTACCGCTAATCCGCTCTTTGTGATTTTGACAGAATCAGCTGTGTGCGTGACGTCATCTTGGTACAATTGTTGATTGTGAGCATACGAAAAACCAAATAACAATTTTAACATTTGTGCGTTAATATTTCTGCGTGGTTTTAAACAATTATTGAGACATTACAAAGCAAAATGAAGTGTGCAGTGGCAAAATGTAATCGTGGAAAGAAAAGGAAAGCGTGCGATATATGTTTATTTTTGTTTCCTACGGACGCAAACCTGACGAAAAAGTGGAAGCAGTTCTGCCGGCGAGGAGATGCATTAAACACCAAATCGAGCTTTGTGATATGTGTGTGAGCTATGAGCTTCTGCGTGGAGTTATGTTGACCTTTCCTTGGTGAATTGTAATAGGTATATTTCCATGGTGAATGTAGACAGGTGCTGGTTTAGTTTGCTAGCGATGGCATACATACAAAAGCAGTTTCTACAGTAAAGAGCGAAATACACCACACAAGCGGTTTGACAAACCAAGCGAAATTTCCCTTTGCTTCAAGCCATTTGTGCTGTGTATGGGGGTGTTTGAAGGTTTGACGNAGGAGATGCATTAAACACCAAATCGAGCTTTGTGATATGTGTGTGAGCTATGAGCTTCTGCGTGGAGTTATGTTGACCTTTCCTTGGTGAATTGTAATAGGTATATTTCCATGGTGAATGTAGAC
>NW_016157380.1:0-31099 GCF_001687245.7 Rhagoletis zephyria
ATGCATGAAAATCCTAACCTCAAAAAAATCACCCGTTATTTATTTATTTGAACTCAGGGTATGAAGTGTTAAGACTTTTGCAAATTTTGTGTGTAAACACACGAATACATAACGCATTTGTTTTATTATTTAGCATAGCACTGCGCTAATTGGTGTTTTGTTGTTAGTCTGTTAAATAATTTTGCATGTCAATTAGAATAGTTGACAGTCAAACGAGTTCTTTGTTTTCGAACAAATTGGCTTGTGAGTTAAGAGAGTAAGTACATAAATATATATGTACATTAGGGTGGAGTGAAATTACACTTTTTTGCCAATCGCTTTGGAATATCTGCCGAAAACTGGCTTTCTAGGCCCGAAATAAGTGTGCAAAATATTACTTGAATCATCGTCCATTTAGAGAGGCCACCGTCAGGATAAAGTTTTTAAAAAATGTTCAAAACTCTCTCTTAACTTTGTTGCTTTTGAATAAACGAGGCAGATTCTTTTAAAAAGCTAAATCTTAGACTGATTTGGGGTCGCTGATGCTGAGTTTAATGTTCATTTATTTATTTAACACAAACTCGAAGAAACGAATCCACAAATGATGTGGACTCACGCCCTATTGAAGCGTGTACGGTTTTTGTATAAAAACTTCAGATTTCCAATCATGAATGTCGGGGAACCTTATTTTGGCAAGAGTTTGTTTCTTTAAGAATGTTCAACACTTTTCCATTTATTAAGGCTCAGATACTCTGGACTTAACTTAACTTACGTAAGAAATCTTCAATGTTTACTCAACACGTCAACTTAGCCATAAGCGAAAATATTTTTTTTTTTTTATATTTTCCTTTTCAGCTGATTGTCACTTTGCCGTCTGACTGCAAGCCACAAAAAAAAATTACTGCACAAAAATGTATTGCGTTGGCCAATATATTAGATTACGTTAGGTAAATTAAGTCTAGACTTACTGAGCCTTTAGCGCCAAGTGTAAACCATAAAAAATATTTATTCTGCTAAGACCATTGCTTTCCATAGCAAATTGAAATTCTTAAACATATTTTGTCTTTGATTTATCTGTAGCATTTAATGTGAACGAGAAATAAAGAACTGTGACAAAAAAGTGAAGGCAAAGTTGAAGATAAAGAGAAATACATATTTAAGATTTAGGGTAACTAAAATGGTAAGAAGGTTTATTGAAATTTTTCGATAGGAATCGAAATACTAAATTCAGTCAAAAAAAAAAAATTAGTTATCAAAAATTATCAAATTACTAAAATTTATCGAATCATCGAAGTTTAGAAATTAAAGTCAATTTAATAAACAATGTAAAGGAACTATTTTGATGGAGGTTTCCAACGAGAGATGTTTTGATAAGCCTTAATTCTAGAATATTTCTGAAGAGAGTTGCCACCTCTTCCAAAATTTTTTAACAATTTAATTAATGTACATTCTAATCGAAAAGAATTAAAGAGTATTTCTTTTTTGATTTGCCGTTTTGGAAAGGGCGTTGCCAACTGTAGATTTTCAGAATCTATTACATTAACACCTTAGATGAAATATTTGAGAAAAGAAAATATTGTTGAAAAGGTTTGCCACTTGCTCAAAAGTTTAGAAACAATTCAATTAATAAACTAATTACGATGGTTTATAAATTTGCGTACATAGGTATGTATGTAGTTGTCAGTCAAATAAGTTTAAGAAAGCGTTATTTTTTCATTTACTTTTTGAAGAGTGTTGCCACCTATTTAGAAACTTAATTCAGTTTAGTTATCAAGCCAAATTAAATTTTTTAATATGGCTATTAAGCGATAGATGTTTAAATAAGCCAGGATTTATGACAGTTCCAGTTCAATTTAATAAGGAGTTAAATAAAATATTATAATACAGGTGCCAAAAGAAAAATTTTAAAGAAAGCCTTTTTCCCCGAACGATTTGCGAAGAGGGTTGCTATCTTTTTTAAAATTCGCATTAAACCAACTTTTCCTGTTGATGTTAAATAAAACACATAAATCAAATGCTTTGGCATTGATATCAAAGTAAATGTTTATTTATGTATATAAAAACTATCTACTAGAGATAAGTGTGATAAAATTTACATACCAGAATTGCAATGAAAAGGGAACATCGAGGCTTATTCGATTAAGAAAACTATCTGAGTAAGAGGATCAAAACGATCAGCATAGTTTTATAGCTCCCGGAAAAATGGATTGCGGTGCAACTGTAGCATTTGATAGCATAACGGTAAAGTGTCTAATATAAAACTTAGATTTCCTAAAAACGCAATCAATATTTTTTACTCCTAACTGACCGAGCAGTGCTTAGCTGTGGGTTTTATTGAAATTACATCAAAAATTATGCGATGAACTCTCACAATTGCACTCAACATGACCCAAACGTAACGGCAGTTTAAATAACAAATATTTGTTTATTTAAAGGGGAGAAAAAGGAATCGCCACACAGGCGCTACATCGATTATTTGCAAAATACAATGCAACTCACAGCTGAGTACCCTGCAAAGATTGGGTAAATACAATGTAAATTCCCACTGCAAAAAAATAAAAAATAAAACAAACAACTACCAAAAACTAATCGAAGCCGCAAATTATTATGTAAATACGCGCGTGCAAGTGCAAGTGCAACGCTCAACGCTCCAGCGCTCCAGGGAGAGAAGCGTGCGCCGCTGGCAACCAGTGAGCTGCAACTCAAGGGCAGAGGTGCTTTTCACGCAGATGCCGAGTACCGACTGCTGGCCCACAGCGCTGGCGCCGTTCGTTGCCCAGAAGAGGTAAAAGGGGCCGGATTATTGATTTTGCGCAATTGTAAATTATTAAAGGCACGTAAATTTGGCTGAGCTGTGCGCGCATGCGTAATCGCAACACACGCAAACGCACAACTGTTTGCTGCCAACGGGAAGTGAAGGCGAAAAAAAATACAATATTTTCATGCTGTTGCAAGCAAAATGAAAAATTGCAAATAAAAATCCACAGCTCGACTGTGTCGCCACAATGGTCAAACAAATTGTGCGAGATTTATGCGGTAATCAGTGGCAATTTGTATTGCTGCTGCATAGCAAGCCAAAAAATGATTACAACTTTTCCAGTGCTGCCATGACCAACAAAGAAGAACAGGCGATGAGCAGCGCGAACGCAGCAAGCAGCAAACAAAAGTAAGTAAAACGATATCGCTGGGAATTATGCAAGCGGTAGCGGCTGGTTGCGACAGAATGGATTTAATGAGTTTTGTGCAGATGGCAAAAAATTAAGCTAAATATTTATTTATTTAGGCAATCATGAGCACCAACTGTGCGATAAAATATTACAACTACGACTAAAAAAGCAGATTACTGGTATGTTAATATTTTTAGTAAATAAAAGCAAAATCATAAAAATATTTATTTACAACACAACCAAACAACTGGCCCGGCACTCACGAATTTCATGCTGACGCCGCACAGATAATCCAAATTAAATTGTCAAAATTGATAATTGAAAAAATCGCTGCGTTGACGAGCAAATGTCGACGTGGACATATGCATATGTCACGTTTTTAACGAGTTGACAAATTCACAGCGCGACCAAACTGCCGCCACCACGACCCGACCAACAGTACATAGAGTAGAGGAGATACGCCATAAAAAAAAAATTAAAAATTAACAAAAAAAAACATTGTATGCTGAGCAACTTTGCAGCAGCACGAAAAAATTGTTTTTAAATGCATTCAAATTATAAGCGCCAAAAATGCATGCAACACACCTCGCTAAACAACTTTTAAGCTCGCATACAAGGCGTTACATTGCGAGTTTTTGAACAAAAATTTTGAATATTTTTAAAACTGAAAGCAAATGTTTTAAGGAAAGACACGTTAAGCCTTCAGCAGTTGTTGATTTCTAGTATTCGCTATATAAATAGCAACTAAAACTATGGGCGTTTTCGTTTCTACAAAAAAAATTAAGTGCGCCTGGGCCACACTAGAGAAGTGAAACTTACGTTACATACCTACATATATGTTGAAAAATCGGTAAAAGTATCGATAACAAAATCGATGATAATATCGATAACAAAATCGATAAAAATATCGATAACAAAATCGATAAAAAATCGATAAATAATCGATAACAAAATCGATAAATAATCGAAAAAATTTATTAATATTCGATAACAAAATCTATAAATAAAAAATCGATGAAAAATCGATGACAAATTCGGCTCCAACCTCGATGATAATATTGTTAGCAAAATCGATTAGAAAATCGATAAATGATCGATTACACAAACAATGACTATATCGATAACAAAACCAATAACAATATCGATAAAAAATATGGATAGCAAAAACGTTGAACATATCGATAACAAAATCGATAAAAATATCGATTATTGTATCGATAAGTTCAGAAAGTATCGATAGCAATGTCGATAAAAATTTCGATAACAAAATCGATAAAAGTATCAATAACAAAGTCGATAAAAATATTGATTATTATATCGATAAGTCCCAAGAATCCCAAGATAGTTGCCAGATAGAGTCCTATATCCTACATCCTTTTCTCTATAATTACATTTATTTTAATCTCTCTTCCTCTATCTCCATCTTTACTTTTATCGGTATCCTCATCCTCATCTTTTTCTTTACATTTATCGTTGTTTTTACTTTTATGTTTATCAATATCTTCAACTACATATTCCCCATCACCTTAGCCCTTATATAAACAAAGTGTTTAAATTTACCTTGGTCTTCATTTTTGCAATTATCTTTACACATCTTTGTTTTTGTTTTTATTTTTACCTTTGCCTTTATCTTTTTCTTTATCTATGTACGTACTCACCTTTACTTTCGTTCTTGTATTGGTCTTTTTTTAAGTGTTATTCTTAAACCTTTTATTAGCAAATTTTTTGTGAAATGAATACCATGTGAATACACTCAAGAAGCACTTGTTTCAGCCCCAACCATTTCCGTTGCACCGTTTCCGTGTGCAATTTCCGTGTGCTATTTCCGTTGAATTTGCCAATTTACTCCCAACCCAAGGTTGCATTTTTCGGTAGAAACGAAATCTAATTGAAGTAAAAAGTATGAAATTTTAAACAAAAACAATTGCTTAGTTTTTATTCATACGGCCCACTGGCTCACCATTATTACTGCAGCTTTTCGACTTTGAACTTCCTTTGATTTGTCGTTCGCAGATTTTTTACTGCTTAGAGGTATGTATGTGCGATTGCAATCAACGTACATATCTTTTATCTGATACAGCAGGCTTTATTCCACCGAAAACAAAAAAATGCCCCAATTTTCTACTTTCGTCAAAAAAGTTGCCACATCTTTTTGAAACACCCCATACATAGCGTGGCTTACTTTCTATTTTTTTTTTATTCCTTTATGCATTCCACGAAGACGAAGAGGGTGCGATCGCTGCTTAGCGCAGGCAACTGAAAAAACGAAAGTGTTGCGATAAACAATAAGCAAGCGACGCTGATTGAAAGCACGTCCAGCAGTAGCCACTACAGTGGACAGCAGACAAAATAAATGTGTCAAATTTATATGTCAGACACTTAAAAGACGCAAGATTAATTTCGGATGACAGATTTGAGCTGCAAAAGCCAAGCATCCATCCACCAGCTTAGCGGGTAACAGTTGCGTAATCCAACTTCGACAACGAAATTGAAAAAAATAAATAAAAAAACAATAACAACAGTTGCCAGCAAATGTGTGGTAAATGTGTATGAGAAAATTAAAAAGAAAAATTGTAAATGAAATCCATGTCATTTATCAAGCAATTGAGTATCTACATACATACATACATATACCCACAACCCGTAAATGATGAAACAGAAGACTTAAGCAACAAACTTGTAATTATATTAAGGCATTAAATGCGTTGATGCAGCGCTGCTAGAGAAGCGTAATAATTTAAAAAAAAAATAAAAATCCAAAGAAAAAGAAAGAGTTGAAGCGGAAAAACATTTCCATTAAATTGTGTAAATAAACATAAATGCAATTAAATTAAAAGCAATAATAGCAATCAGCTGAGTTGGAAAAAAAAACAGTGTAACCATAACTGAACGAAATAAGCAAATACAAAATCGTTTTTTGTAGATAAAAATGGAGCACACACTAGCTAGCAAAAAAGTATATAGACAGCAGCAGCAGCGCATGCATACATACAGACGTTTATAGCCGTAATATTGCACCGGCATTTCAGCCAAATCGTGACTGTGGCAGTCACGTCAATTTGTTCGACTTGTCAATTGCTGGCGGCGACGGCAGTGGTGCTGCTGGTGGTTGCTGCTAGCTGCTAACTGCTAACTGCTAAAATGCTAACAAAAGCAGCACTGCTTGCTCACACGTTTGTTTGATAACAAAATCGAAATGGAAATAAATGAAATGGAAAATCTGCTGCTGCAATTTGTTTTGCGATTTCTTATAAGTGTTTTGCGATTTAATTTTTTTTTAAATTTTTTTTCTTTCTTAGCTGGTGTAAACATGCAAATATGTCAATATTTATTATTTATGCACACCATATGCAAAATGGCTATGGTTCTATGTGAATATATGCCGATAGGCTTGCTTGCGTTGAGCTGAAGTGCTCTGAGGAGAATGGTGTGGCAGTGTGGCAGCACCTAGTATACACAGATTGGCACACACGTACTTACTTATATATAGGGAAATATTTATATTTTAAAGCTGAGTGGAATTAACTTTTGATTTAAGGTTTCAATAAAGAAAATCGTGGCCATATAGAAAAAGAAAAACCTGCAAAATAGCGAATGCACCTCAATGGACCCAATTGTAGGCATTTAAGTGCAAGTCGAAATGCCATCGGCCACTTCAAGCTGACATAACCTAGTTCTTGAATATGAAGAAATCTTCCGTTGTACGCTGTCTCCGAACAGAAATTGCTCGGAGCGACCTTACTCTTGTTGTTTCTCTTATTGCGCTTGTTTGTAATCCCATAAGTGATTTGGCAGAGTCGAGCAAAGCACGAAAATCCTTTCTTTTCTATGCCAACTGACACCAGTTGGAAATGCCAAGTGAAGCCAAATTCTTCTCTCCCTTCCTTTCTTTTCTCACTTTTTATATATTTAATTTAATCCAAAATGCGAAGCATTATTTTCTCTATTATTTGTTGCAAAAATCAATAATGTAAGTTATTCGCAAGATCTCGAGATATCTTAAAGACAGTCTCGATGAAATCCTAAAGGGTTCCGAAAAAAACCGTGATAAATGCTAAAAAATTCTGAAAAAGTTCCACAAAGGAACCTATATATTCCTCAAATTCTCGAAGGGACTCGAAAAAATATTGAAAAGAGCTCCGCAAAAAGCACGGAATGTGCCAAAAAAATTCCTCAATGATCGAAAAAAGTGCCACCGAATGTTTGCGCAACGTTTCGAAGTGTCTCGAAACAATTCCCAATACCCGAATAAAATCACGGAATATCTCAAAAAATTCCGAATATTCCAGAAAATGTTACGAAAACGAACCCCAAAAACTCCGGAAGCGTCATGAAAACATCAGAATTGCCAAAAATGCCTAAGACATCGAGAAATCCGAAAAATCTCTAAGAACTCGTAAATTCAAAATCAATTTAAAAACCCAGTTAAATACATTATTATAATTTGGTTACCAGACAAGAGATATTTTAAGAAAGCTGTATCTATATCAAACATATTTTTTATAAGGGTTGCCACCAGACATAAGTGGCTAATTATACAGGAATAGTCAATCTAGTGGAAATCCAACACATTTTCTATGTTCTTCAGAGGAATTCTATGCTAAGTTTTCGTCGCAAAAATTCTCTAAATAAAAAGCAATGTGCCTTAAAGTAATCAACATGAAAAGGTAGCATATGCAAATGTGTAATCAACCAAATCTGGCAGTAATAAAGGGCATTCAACTAGCTGATAGGCGCTCCTGCTATTCTTTTGATAATTTTTGGCGATGAACCAAAACCCGACCTTATACTAGGTTTATATTTTCGAGCTTAACTCCTTAAACTGTAATTAGAAAAAGAGATTCTTCTTCTTCTTCTTTTTTGGCGCTGTAACCGCCTAAGCGATTTTGGCCGAGTTCAGCAAAGCACGCCAGTCGTTTCTCCTCTGTGCCAACTGACGCCAATTGGAAACGCCAAGTGAAGCCAAGTCCTTCTCCACCTGATCTTTCCATCGCAGTGGGGGCCTCCCTCTTCCTCTGCTACCACCAGCGGGTTCCGAGTTGAATACTTTCAGAGCTGGAGCGTCGGTGTCCATTCGAACGACATGACCAAGCCAGCGGAGCCGCTGTATTTTAATTCGCTGCACTATGTCCATATCGTTGTAAAGCTCATACAGCTCATCGTTCCATCGTCTGCGGTACTCGCCGTCGCCAACGCGTAAAGGACCGTAAATCTTCCGCAAAATCTTTCTCTCAAACACCCCAAGAGCCGCCTCATCGGATGTTGTCATTGTCCATGCTTCTGCGCCATATACCAGCACGGGCATGATGAGTGACTTATAGAGCGTGGTTTTCGTACGTCGAGAGAGGACTTTACTCCTGAATTGCCTACTCAGTCCAAAGTAGCACTTGTTGGCAAGAGTGATTCTACGTTGGATTTCAATGCTGACATTATTATCGGTGTTAATGCTGGTTCCCAAGTAAACGAAATTCTCTACTTTCTCGAAATTGTAACTGTCAACAGTGACGTGGGTGCCAAGGCGCGAATGTGCTGACTGTTTGTTTGATGACAGGAGATACTTCGTCTTGTCCTCGTTTACCACCAGACCCATGCGCTTTGCTTCCCTATCCAACTTGGAAAAGGCAGAACAGACTTCGCGGTTTTTGTTACCGATGATGTCGATGTCATCGGCATAAGCCAGCAATTGCACGCTCTTGTAGTAAATTGTTCCTGAAAAAGAGATTGGCCATACAAAATTCATCCCTCGTTAACCTGTAATTATAAAATAATCTCAGATTAAACCGATAACTTTTCGGTATCCAACCTAGAAATGTCAAACGTGAAAGTAAACAAATATAGACGCTAGCAATGAAAAAAGGCTTGTAAAGCTAATTTAAATAAAAAATATTTAAATTGCTTAATAAAGCAGAACACAGAGAAGAAACTTAACTTTTCCTTGAGTTTTGAGAATAACAATTACAACAAATTTTAGGAACAAAAATCTCAGATTTTCCTGTATAAACGGGGCGATTAATAAACGAGCTTCGATTGAGGTTATATTTATATGTAAACATACTTTTAACGCGAGCGGAGCTGTGGGTAAGAGCTAGTTTACCATAAAACCTCAAGAAAGTCTCCAAAAAAAAAAGTACAAATATATATATTCTAAATTCTTGGAAAACCCCCTTCAGGTCACGAAGCATATAATTTTCTGTCAAAGCCCAAAAAAAATAAAAAAACATATAAAAAGTTACTTTCTACCCTAAAAAAATATACTAAAAAGCAAATATAAGTGATCGATATTAATCGTTAGTTGTGGAGGGTTTTTTGTTACATATTACATATATTCAAGTTTAGCTAAATACATATGTTTATCTACCCTATACCCTATATATTCCAAATTTTCTCTCTGGAGTTTTCAGAAGACGACTAGTAAACGTTTTTCTTGAATATCCCTGAATATTTCCAATGTTTGCTTAAATAAAAATTATATGTTGACAAATATGTGCACGACCACATGCTCGAATTTTGCCCTTCTATTAAAGTTAGTTTCGAATAAAAAATTAATCAAAATGTATTTATTTTGATTTCTCACCTTCATTTGGTGCCTACATTGTTGTCACCCTACGTTGCACCTAATTCTTCAAATATATATTTTTTTTTAATTTTCAAAGTCCTCTTTAAAAAGTCCTTTGGTTTTCGTTGCAAGGTGTTTTCCACTTCAAAACCTTTCTAATATATTTTTCAAAACCACTCAAACTTTTAAATCTGCGCCAAATCGTGATATTTTCAATAAATTTTGGTTGTGTGTATTTTCGTTTTTCGCTTTTCCAGCAAAATAATATACATATAGTGGAAATATGGATGTTTTTCTTTCAGAATCAATGTTGCCAGTGTTTTTTAAATAACCTCCTAAAACAAATTTCTGTTTTGCCAGAATTAAATTTTGAAAAAATAAATTAAAATATCTCTTTTCGGTTTTTTTTTTAAGTTAATTTTTAAGTCAAAATCGATGCAGATGAAGTATTTTCTCTTTTATTAAAAAAAAATAGGTCAGCTGCGTTTCAATCAACGGTTAAAAAACCTTTAATTTCCAAAAATCCCATCGTTTTTGAAGGCTCCAGTTTTTTGAAGAAAATACACAGTTTTTTCATGGGAATTCACAGTTTTTTTGCAAATAAAATGTGGCAACACTGTTAAAAACACAAATAAAAGTTGTTTAAACTGCAAGGTCATGTGGAAGATGTGACTCTATGCCCAATGAGGGAGGACTCTAATACGAGTAGTGCCCTTAAGAAAACAGTAAAACCATTTTTTATCGCTATTTTTAATTTTTTTTTTTTATTTCGAGATCTTAAAAGAAATTTTAATTATCATCTGTGCTAATTTTTATACAGCTAAATTCAAGTATTGCGCAATTCAAGACAACTTCTATTTATTTGCTCCAATATTTATCATCCAAAATGGAAGATACTTCTTCTTCTTATTTGGCGCTGTAACCGCCTAAGCGATTTGGCCCGAGTTCAACAAAGCACGCTCGTCGTTTGAGATTTTTATTTGTTTGAAAAATTTAAAAATAAAGGGATAACAAAAAATTGAATTGCGTTTGCCGCTAGATGGCGCTTAAACTAATTTTGCGAACTATATACACTAAAATGAATCAAAATTAAATTTCCATTGTAATTGACTCATTTTATTCCTAGCTCTCAAACTTCTACATAAAAAATATTTCTCATTTCTGGTCGCAAGCCTAGCTACAAAAGCACAATAAATTTGAATTATTTTGTTGAATGAAATCTTATAATTGATTGCGATTATCCGACTTGATAGCTCTTGCAGACTTGTCAATTTTCTCACTGCCCAAATATAGCATTTGCATAAACGAGCTGATGGATTTCCATAAACATGCAATGCGTTTGATTACTTATGCAGCGTAAATATGTATGCATATGGTATAGTATAGGTCGTCATACATAGAGGATTTTCATTAGTTCACAAAAAGTGTGCGTTCACCATCAACGCCGCTGTTCAACCTTCTTGGCCTTTAGTTACTACCGTTGCAGTTGCTGGCATTGCCATTATTGTGCTTGCTGTTGATGTTGATGTTGTAGTTTATTGTTGTTGTTAAATGTCATACGTTTTTCAATTTCGATTTCAATGCGAATTCAGAGCACAATTCATTTGCATAGGCAAATCAATCAGTCACCCACGATTCGAGTGCCACATAACGCATTGCATAGCCAAAAGTTTGAGCCAGCGGCTGGCGGTGGCAGCAGCGGCAGTGCGATTTTCAAGTACATTGGCCCCACTTAACACTGAAAACAATGGCAAATGCGAACGTAAACTAGTTTGCAAGACAAGAGCAAAAGCCAAAAATTTCAAGTAAAAAAATAATAAAAATAAATAAATTCGGTACAACTAAAAGAAAAAAAAAACTATGTCGACTGGAATTGCGGTAGCCTTAGAAACAATCGTCGTCGTCCTCGTCGTCGTCGTTGATTGCAATAAGCATTTCTGTGCTGCGCACACTCTTATCACAGTCCGCTAATCGATTTATTTACGCATACGGCGCTGAGGTAGGCGAAAAAAAAAATGCAAAACAAGCCTAGTAAAAATAATTGCAACGTCAAGTTCATTCCGTTTTAGACGCCACAGTAGCCATTGATGCTGATACAAAACTGAAAACAGTAGCCGCGCCAAACCAAACAGGAGCAATGCTAGTAGCTGGCACTTGGCAGCAACAGCTGTTCAGATGATTCGCCAATTCTAAATGTGAAAATTTCACTTTCGTTTGCAGCCGTTAACCAGCAGCGTACATAAGTCGTTTTATTTCACAGCCCGGCCGCCATCCACCACAGATCGTCAGCGACCGACGACGACCGACGTGCACCCACCTTATCGTTTTGCCCAAATCAGTTTGCCGCATTGAGGCGAGGAAAGCAGCTCATCATTGTGGTGATTTTCAGCGTACAACTCCTTTTAACTCCTGCACGTACATACATACATATGTATGTTTGTATGTATGCGGAGCTTCTTTGTGCCACGCGGTGAAAATGTTTACGTTGAAATGCCAAAATTTGCAATTTTCTCAACAAATCAAGGTGACCAGAGCGCGCCAGCGACAGCGACAGCGCACAGCACACAACGTTTAACGCTCAATCAAGATAACTAGCATAACAAACGATTTAGTAAGTTTAAGAAAATGCTTATGCGCCGCGCTGTTTGCTAGTTGAGCAATAGGATATGTATGTAGTTAGCCAGCTAGCTAGCTGCCCGTTGGACTTGCTGGCCAGCGAAAATGCAACAAATGTCAAGAAAAAAGCTATAAAAAGTGAGGCGCACAACAACATTGGCTATACGTGCAGCAGGGCATATGTAATTTACATGTATGTATGTATGTACATATGTATGTATGTATATGTGTGTACGTTTGCATGTTGCTAACTTTCTGTCCCCACTGCCGCGCATTGACCAAATTTGGTGCTGAAAACGTGGCGACGTCAACGCTTTGCTCGCTCGATCTTTGGGCCAATGTACTCTCCGCAGCACAATGAAATCGAAAGTGGGCAGAATTTTACAATTTCGCAATTTTCTTAACAGGCCAACGAAAGTAAAATGCAAATTTACAAAAATGTATTTCGGTGACAATACGCAAATTACGAATATGAGTGGGCAGTACATAATTGAGTGGAAGTAGCTGTTAAATTATGCGTGAACAAAAAAAAAAAACAATAACAAATACAGCAAAAAATGCAGCGAAATATTTTCTATTTCAAGGAATTCATATATGTATTTTATGTGCATGCACGCACGTCGATGCTGTGTGAGAGTGCTTTGGCGGTACGAAAAGTGTAGGGTCCAATCGTAGTGCAAATGTTTTTTTGCCGAACCGAAAGGAAAGGAATTTGCATGTCGATTCTAAAAAGAATTGGGTCCGTCGAGAGAAGAATTCCTAACCAAGGGTCTCAGCCGATCAATTACGACCCTCAAAATTCCTGAATTTTGGAAATAACTGAGGTCGAACCGCTTTTCAATTCTGAAAGACCAGCCATATTATTGTTCGATAACTCTCCTTTCCCCAGACTTGAGGCTTTGCTACTCCCCAATACTTTATGTGTCAACTTACCTTAGCGGGGGATCAACATGGCTTACGTAAAGTGCAAGGTATCATCACATCAATTAACTCTTTAAACACGCAGGTGGCTCAAGGATTAACCATAGACGCCCCTGCGGGTGCAGAGGCCTTTTCAAAGGCGTCTGACCTGCTAGAGGATGTTGAGGTGTACTCTTTCCAACAGCGACTAAAACGACAGTCGGCGAATCATCTGAGTAGCTAACTGTCGTCAGTAATTTTTCGACATCAAGCCGCGAAGCTTAGTAAAATTAAACAAGGAATCCCACAGGGTCGTGTTCTATCCCCGATATTATTTAACTTCTACATATCTAGAAGCTTCTTCAGCCACCGGAGGGAATTTCCCTGATCTGCTACGTTGACGATTGTTCGATATTGGTGTTCAGCAATGGATTGTTGACCTATCTTTGAAGGTTAACGGCTACCTCGCTGATTTTTCTCGCTTCTTAACTGCAAGAAGCCTAAGCCTCTCATCGATGAACCCATTTTACCACCTGGACTAAGGATTTCTGTTTCAAAAATTCTAATGATTTTTTGTATAAAGTACAGTTTTCTAGCATATTTTGTGGGTAAATTACAGTAGTTCTTAGGAATATCAGTACAGTCATATACGCAGGTGTCTCTGCACTTTGAAATATTCTAACAACTGGAATGGTTGGCCTACTGTCTTTAGCCTCACTCGCGCAAGAACTAGATACTCGCCGAACCTTACCGAATGCACACTCACGGGGTAGTTTACTGTACAGACAGCTATGAGTTTATATGGATTTCGCTGACTCGTTCTATCAGAGCCCTGGTTGTAAGTGGCTCGTAGGTATGTCTGATCTGTATGGCAATTCTGTACGATCATGTTTAGCTACGTAATTGCTAAGCTCTAAGCGAGGATCTCATATCCACCGCATGGGTTACACTTGTCTATGCTATATGTCTCTATGCCCTGGACCATATTAAGCAACTGATTATAACCCATCTGTTTAACCCTGAGTCATAGAACCCTCGAATATAGACTGCATAACCGCACTTCCTTCGGGAGCCTAAACTGGGATGAACTACTCTTCTCTCTTACGAACCATAACTAGCTGCAGCAATAAACCTTACCTCTGTAAATATCTCAATGTAGAAAATCTGCAGTAATAGTATTAAAGACACGCTCAAGGCACATACATATAAAGGGCGAGCTCTAAATCCAGTGAAACACTTTGTGTAGAGCAGTCTCTGCTGACTTTCCTTTTAAGTAGGCATGCAGATCTAAGGACTCTCTGAAACGATGGGTGTGCTCTAAAGTTCTAATAACTATCAATTCAAGGAGACCATGCTGGTTGAGTCTACATCAGCCGCATCCGTCCAGCAAGCGGCTAATCTTTCATCTGAATACTCAGATAGCGCTAAGCAGGTAACAAGCCATAAATTGGTAAGCAAGAAATATATTATCAGTTTAACCCTTTCAGGGAAACACGCTTACCAAAAGAGTTTCTTCTGTCATAAGAAAAGTGGGTGAATTTTTTTGAACTTTTCTGTTTTTATGCGCCACCCTTTTATTTACCTATATTTATGATAAAATTAAAACAAAAAAAAAATATTTTTGCCGCAACTAGGAAAATTTAAAACAAATTAGAACAAAACTACTTTTAGAAAAAAATAATAATTTTTGAGAAAAAATAATTTTTTAAAAAAAATGTCGTTTTGAGAAAAAACACTTTATGAAAAAATACACTTAAATAAGCAAAATCTTGGGAAAAAAATATTATAAAAGAAATTTTTAGAGAAAACATTATTTTCTGAAAATAACTACCAAGAGCAGAAAAAGTTATCCAACCAGAAACAAAATTTTGTTAAGCAATTTTTTGTAAAAACATGTTAAATAAATTGAGTTTTAAAAAATAGTTGTCTCACCGACTTAATTGTAGGCTAACGGTGCCGAAAGAGCTAACTGCCAAATTTACTAATATTTCCATCGTACAGCACTTTTCGATTCCTATTCGCAGTATTCATTCGAAATTGAATAGCAGCTATAAAGAATTCTCTCGGATTCATTTACAAAAGTTACAAAATTCAATACATATTAGCAAATTATTAAAATTTTGGCAGCAGTTATGCGTTCGTCCACCCATATTTAAAAAAAATCGGTTATGCATACGACGCTGTATTTGAATAGCTTACCTAGCAGGCCGTTAGCTGTAGCGGCTTTGCTGTTCTTCAGCCCTGAAGTTCCACATAGTGCAACGTCGCCATCGACTTTCGACGTTAAACCTTCCATGTGTTGCTAACAGCCAAACTTTGACTGCAAAGAACCAGAGCACGTGTCTTAACTGCAATGAGATGGTGATGCTTATGCAGGCATTGGAATCGCCAAATGTTTGCAAATGCTCTCCAAGTGCTGATATGAACGGACCATAGACACCTCGTTCTTCTCTTTCTTTGGCACATGGCTGCAAATAAGTTAGCTGCGGTAGAACCTTGACTTTAGCGAATCCTGGGGAAATTTTTTTCACCGGAATGAACGACGATGCTGATGCTGCATTTAGACTTCGATTTCGATAATTCTTGCATCGGAAAGGTAGTGTCTCAGAGGGGGTCCCATATTAATCTGGTTGAGATCCGATCAGTGGATCATGAGATATATATATATATGTATATAGATATTTTTATATGGGAGTTGAAGTCGGTTTTTTTCTGCTAAAAATTACTTGTATCGTAAACCTTTCTGTCGAGAGAAGGTGTTGCTAAAGCTGGTGCACCTAGCAAAAAGCAACTAATACTAGATCTTCGACTAAACACTTGACACTTCAGCAGCAGCATAAATATTAATATTTAATTTTTAAGCTACCAACCTTTAATGGAAACCTGTCCACTACTGATACACCCCACTAATTGGCAGCACTGCCTTCGAAACTTGCATTCAATCTAAGTGCCACGCACATACACCTGCCCAGCTGTGTGCATATTTTGACAGACTATTTGCCAAACAATCAGCGGGAGGTGTGTCGAGCCAATGCGAAAGTTTACAGCGAATACTCGCAGCTTAATCAACTGTTTAGGATTCACACGTCACTGGCTACGCACGCACGCATCACTCAATCAAGTTGGCAAGCAAGCAGACAAATGTTGTGTGTGGCATGGCGAGTGCATTTGCAACAAATCTAGCAATGATAACAAAAAATAAACAAACAAATATTTACAAATAAAAATAAAAAATCGGAAGACAACCGACAGCGAAGAGAGATTAAAGGTTAATTAATTTGAAATAACCAAGTGCAGGCGGAGCAGCGTGAATGCCAGTGTTAATAGTTGTGTTTAGGCCGATGATTAATTGCATAAATTGCGCAGAGAAATTAATGTTGTTTTTGGTGCACACAAAAAAAAAACTATTAAAATCAACGTAAAAAAGCAAAGAAAAGGTGAGCAAATTTTTATAAAAAAAAAAAATAATGAAATTATCGCATTGCTTTGTGCAATAAAAAATCGCCTCATTCGCAATACAAAATGGTTTAAGTCGTACGTATAATTATATAACGCATATTTGCCCTAAGCTATGAAACTGAAGCAAAAATTAAAACAAAAAAGTGCAAAAATTTTGAAGAAAAAAATCGCCAACCTGCAAACGTGAGCAGCTTTCTTGGCGCCAGGAACAGTCAAATAAGCATGCCCTCCTGCGAGCACAGCAGGTAAGTACTATGTAGTCGTATGTATGTGTATGTATGTAGGTGCAACATGATCGGGAGTAACGAGCGATTTCTCTATGCTTTTGTTTTGTACACAATATGATTATTAAAGTGCAAAAACAAAGCAAGTTAAGCGAAGTGAAGTGATTGGCGATTTGTGATAAACTTCTGACATGATGTTGCAACATCGATATTGCATGTTGCATACATATTATTACGTGTACGCGAATTTCACGGACAATCTCAGCTGTAAATGGTGGCAGTGAAAATTTTACTTTTACTTTGACTAAAGCGAAGTCAAAAATGAAAACATTGACAAAAATATGAAGTTATCTTTATTTTATACATACTACGTACATATGTACATTAGACTGCAACACTCCCCATACAAAAAAAAAATCGGTACTGTGTTTCCATTGGAATTATAAAATCTATTATATTTGAAGACTTCCACCAAAATAGTTTGGAAAAATATTAAGATTTACGTGAGCTGGACCGATTTGAAAATACCTCCAAAAATGGAGTTTTTAATGAATAACAATAGTTTCTTAAAAATTTCTTTGAAAAAAAATCCCCTCAAACGAAAAAATGATTTAAGCTTAAAAAATTTGAATAAGAATATTTAAAAAAAAAATTTTAATTCTCTACGGAATCGTATCAATGCGATTTTTAATGCTGTTTTTTTTTAGTTTTTTCAAAGATTGGTATAAGAAAAAATTTAATAACTGAACTTTAACTATTCCGATTTAGACTTGTGAGGTATCATTGGAGAGATCTTTTCTTACCCTTTTGATTTCTTTTCTAGTTAATTAATTAATTAACTTATTCAAAGGATGAAAGAGAAAGGCAAAGGAGAGAAAGTTTTGGCCCAGTTATTCATGTTTTCCGTAAACCAATCCTTGGAAAAAGTAAAAAAATAGCATTAAAAATCTCATTACTACGATTCCGTTAAAAACATTCTTAAATGTTTTTATACTGATTTTTTAAGCTTACTCTGTTTTGTCATCTGAGGGGATTTTTTTTTTTAAGTTCTTTAACAAACTATTTTTATTTATTAAAAATTCCAATTTTGGAGGAATTTTCAAATCGGCCCAGCTCACGTAAATCTTAATATTTTTCCGAAATATTTAGGTGGACGTTTTCAAATATAATAAATTTTGTAATCCCGGCGGAAAACCTGCAATTTTTTTTGGTGATGCAGTCTAATGTACCTACATATATCGTAGACTTTTTTTTACAATTTTGTAGCAAAGTAAAAAATTGAGAACATTTTTGCTCAGTAATCATTAATTAAATACATCAAAATCACTTTTATGCCATGTGATACTAGAAAGCGCTCATAGAATTAACAAAAAAATTGTTCAATAGCATTTATTAAAAAGCGTCAAAGTCCAACTTTTCCAATTTCGTTATTACAGTGGACGAAAACTTTATAGCCGCCCCACATATTGATAAGTTTTAACTTTTATTTTTTTGTTTAATTTTACTTATTTTTTTTTTAATATAGTTAATTTTTTAACAAAAGCCAAGTATCAGGTTTTATACTATATTAAAAAAACGACTCAACAAACTTTCAAAATGCTAAACCATTACGTCGTCACTTAAAAGACTCCTCAAGTAGCACACTGGTGCATAAATTGGTGTAAATTTATGGATTTTGGTACAAATCTGATTAAATTGAATAAAAAAAGAACATTTTGGTGTATTTGTTATTCCACCAGTATTTCTTTCAAATCAAAATTCTACCTTTAACATTTTGCTACTATTTATTCATTGAGATAACTACGAAAATTACACCAGCTCCTAAAATGCGCCACTTTTTTCATTTGGTTCACAAATAGCTCCACGTTAACAAATGTCATTGAAATTATTCAGGCGACATTCTGAGTAGTGATGTGCTGAATTCTCGGTACCCAATACTTGAAAAAAATTTCGGTACCCAATACTTCCTTTTCGGTACCTTTCGTCATTATATCTGTGCCGTTCAATTAAAGTAGCTTAAGTCACTTTAGATGGTTTGACTTTGAATTAAAAAAAAATCATCAGTTTCCTTTGAAATTGTTTTATATTTTAATTAAGATTCTATTATAGGGGCATCTTGAACTACATCTTTGGCTATTTAAACGTTAAAATATTGTTTGGGAATCCAATGAAATGTGGATTTAAAGGGAAAAGGACCTATCTCGACATAGGCTACTTTTGGGGGTAAAAATTATTGATATTTTATAAGACATCGCCTAAAAACCCAAAATGTACAAATAAGACGGTCCTTTCTCAAGAGATGAGCAATGTGTTTGTATGTATGTAGTTAAGTGAAGCAAAGTATAATGTGTGCGTCGAACAAGGCAGGCAATTAAATCTGCACAATAATGATCAAGGCGAATTTAATAAGGTGGTGTTAGCCGTATATAAGTAAAAAATTACACTTACAAATTATACGCAGATATTCATACTGTCATTAGTATGAACTACAACAAACACGTAATTTTGATGTAATGTCCTCCACGGCGAAAAATTCAGATACGCCGGTAACACCACCTTATTAAATTCGCCCTGATACTGATGTCGCAAAACACACTCTCGCCTTCTTTTACTTATCGCAACCGTCTTTCCAATTGCAATAGTTCTGGTGGCAATATTATTTATTTTTAATAGCTGACACTATATGTATGTGTACATATAACTCATATTTTTGGCTGTTGCGCGCTTTTATTAGAAATTCCAAGATTTCGGTACCGAGCATCGAAAGTATTTGATACTTTTTAAATCGGTACCGAGTATCGATCAATACTTAAAAGTAGCGACTCAGCACATCACAAATTCTGAGAGCAATTGACAGTGGACCAAAGAATTCACCAAAAAATGAATATTGAATACACCACACAGTAGCTTTGTTTCTTTACAGATAGGCGCATTTACACAAGGTAGTGTTAGCCGAATATAAGTAAAAAATTACAAAAGCAAATTACAAGAAACACATAATTTTCACGTTATGCGGTGAAAAATTCAGCTGTTGCTCCAACATTAGAGAGATTAGGCACAGCTACTTTGATTTGCTTCTTTTACATATTTTTGTATTTTTTGATAAAAATGGGCGATTTATTAAATTTGATAAAGTGTGGCAAAACCTGAGTATTTGTGAACAATTTTTAAACATAAAATGCGATTAAAAATTCGCAGCAAATACATATGTTCAGTTGTCAAAAGCATCGGTCAGGTGTTTACTAGCTAGTTTCTGCTAGTTTGCGTTTCTTGACTTTTTCTATATTTCACTCGCTGTGAGCGTAATTCTGTAATTCTTCCCATTCTTCTTCCTGATAAAGATCTGCTAGGAAAGTAAAGAAACAAAGCTAGTGTGTGTGCACATAATACGCTGCCTGTTTTAATATGAGCTTATTATACATACCACAAGTAGAGCTGCTATCAGTGTTACCGTTTTGATAAATTGGTAGTTTCATTTCAGGGCTGTTCTGGTTTCGTTCGAAATTGATTTCTCATCGATTTGGATTTCCGATTCCAAATTTTAAAGATGTTTTGCAATCCTATCAAAGTTTTGAAGTTATAATAGAAAATAAATCCTATTCGAAATGTCAAAAATGCATTGAGCTGTTGTTGCATAGTATTCGTTTATTAGAACATTTGTAAAAATTTTAAATAAATTTTGTTGAATGGCGGTAATACAATGGTGATGTGAAAGTAGAAAAGCGTACTGAAAGCGTGCTAAAATGGCTTAAAACTCGTACCGAAATATTAAGATTATGTTGCTGACATTCCGTAATTTTATTGCATCATGGTTAAATGAAAACAAATAAATAAAAATAAAATTGCGCGAGCACAGTAATACATTTTTTTTGTTACCAAATATAAAATGTTTATATCGATTGTATTTTTTTTTAATTTTAGACATAAAATAATTGATATAAATTGAATTAATCTCAAAGATTCATACTTTTGCATGAAGTAAAATCAGAAACGAAATAAAATATCAATATCTGATGATTAAAAAAAATTGGTAGTTTGGAAACTGATTCGGTAGGATTTTTTGTTCCTAAAAATATTGTCGAGTGGTAACACTGGTTGGTATATTTAATACACCAGTGGTGAAATATGCATCAATAAGGCACCCCTACACGCTTAAAGTTTGTTTGGGTACTAATGATTCAACATCATGCCTTCACAAATGCAGCTATAAGTTGCATAGTATATATGAGTACGAACAACAGCGACAATTTTTTCTACATAACATAGGCGAACGCTGATTTGATTTCTTCTTTTCGTACGCGAACGTTAACAAAACATGTTGAAATGTATACGTTCGCGTTTGCGTTCGAATAATGGACGTGTGGTAGGCGCTTAAACTTCTGTCAACTGTGTTCATTTGGCAAGAAACATTTTTTATACCAAATTCTCAAACTGAATTGTGTCTAGGGCAAAATAAATACACCGTTCTTGGCTTGGTAAATATTTTTGTACCAAACTCAAGAATCTGTGTAAGTTTTCAACGACGACCATATTTTCAAAGTATTATAAAAGTAAGGCTAAGTTCACAACCTAGAGTAATAGCGTTACGCGATGCAATGGAAATCGCTCAATCCAAAGAAACTTCTTCGCCAGCATAATCGCTGGCGATTAAAAAGTAGCTAGTGTTTAAATTGCAGCAAAATTATACACGACTAATTTTTTATAATAGGGGAGTTTACGATGAGTAGCATTTTAGATTTAAAGTTGCTACGTACCAATCTAGCACATATTTTGTTGTTGGGAAAGCAACAAAACGTGTGATACATTGCTACGTAGGGATTCCCCTAATATATTTTTTTTGTTTCCACAACCCTTTGACAATTTATACCGAAACTTAAGCATATTGTATTGTATATAATAGCAGTAGAAGAGATGTTTAATTTATTATATAAATATGTACATATGTATATTTTTTATTTATTTGGGCTTTAAGTATGAGAAAAAGCTTTTTTTAACAAACTGCATAATTTTTATTTGCTTGCACAGCGATAAACACCAAAGACTGTGTAAATGTTGGTTAGAAGCGATTTTTATGTATTCTCGCTACGCTAATACGTTAGGTTGTAAACTTAGCCTAATACTGAAACTCAGCTGGACGCCATATTAAAGCTGTATGACTATTATTTAACTAATTTAACAATTTCATTATGTACATTGGCTCAACTATGCCACTTTATGTGTATTTTCGAACCTTTTTTAAACAGCGCATCTCTTAAAAATTTAATAATGGCGAAAAATTCATTGCTTTCAAAATATAAGTTTTTCCAGATTTATTTAAAAATCATCAAATCCTTATAAATTTTGAGGCGCTCGAGTTTTAGAGGGGGTAGTACCGAAATTCACTCGACAGAATGTACCTCGTTTTTAAATTAGGAACTCACATTCATATATATTCGCGATTTTCTTGCCTGCATATTACGAAAAGGAATGCTGAGATTTATAAAAAGAATTCCAAGTCGCGCAGATTAAAAAAGAGCTTCGGTGTAAATTTTATGTCTGAGTTAATTTTAAATTTGATTAGTAGTAAATTTTATTCCTCGAATCTTTTCGTACTCTTCACACTCATGGGAATATATTTATGCTAGAATATGATGTAAATAATTTACCATTATGGTGTATGATTTGAGCCAATTATGAGTACGCATTTTACATCAACGGAGTTTATTTTATGTTCTAGAAACAAGAAAACTTGTATACCACTGGCATAATATATATACAGAAAATCAGTAAAAAAAAATTACGGTAGGTGTAAATAATACACGAAACAGCGGTATAACCTTTACACTGAATCGAAATAAACTGTTCAAAAACTGCGCTTAGAAATGGCATATTTTTTATATTGAAAATGTATATCACGTCGATGTAAAAAATACACAAAATATTTTGGTGTATTTCTGACTTTTGTGCTACTTGAGTCTAGGTCTCAAAATTTTAACGTAAGTAACTATATATTTTATTTATTTTTTATTTTAATTCAGTAGCTTATATACGAAAATTGGGCATATTAAATAAACCTAAATCAGTAGTATATAAAGATCTATTGACCTTTTCTGTAAATATTCAATCTAATGCTAAATGTGCGTTTGACTCATAAAATTTTGTCTCCATAAAATTTCCCATATTTAAAAATATTCATAAAGTTATTTTAGTTTTATAACCTTTCATCTTAAAATGAAAAATTTCTCATTGCCAACCGCTTAATACATTTTTCCGTTGGGCGTATCATCATTTGCGCAAATTTCAAGGACTCATACATTTGTATGCCATTCCAAGTTACGCCTTGGCCGTTGTCTTTTTGAGAATAGTCGCCATTCAAGTTGCTGAAACAAAAAAAGGTTGGGAATACATAAATATTTTCAAATGTATGCGTAAAGTGCTGAATGTAATTCAATTCACCAGTGATAACAATCGTGATACCACCAAGCTCCTCTATATTTTTCAGCGCAACTACCAACTGGTTTGTCATCATTATCTCGATCAAATGTTGTGAATTTTTCACCCTCGTGAGGCTTGAAACAATCTTCAGCATTTCCTGTGTAATTACCAAGGGTTCGCAAAACATAATCTTCCTCTTCGCTACCAATGACGAACAAATCATATTTTGCATAGTACTTAGTGCCATTGGATGCTTCCATTTTTATATACAACTCTTGTTCACAACTCGCGGTTAGAGCGTGTAATTTATTCAAACCAATCCAATAATTGTCCGACAATTCACCAAATCCTTGCTTATATTGTTCCCAATTTCGATAGAAATCCAATTCAGCACTTATGCGTCGCTGGATGACAATCCAACCGCCAAAGTCGGTATCCTCATCACACCACACCTTGAATGGATCATCACCAAATCGCTGATATTTTATAGTATAAATCCCACTTTTAAACGAGCCAGCGGCTGCTTTCATACAATTGGTGGGCAGACTTTGGCTATTCGATAAGAAACGAAATTTTAAAAATTAGTTAACCTTGGAACTGTCAACTTTGGCACCACACCGCGTACTCATTACCTTTTTCGCTCAGTTTGTAGGCGCAAATTTTCTGCCTGCATTTGCTTTACAATTTGTTGCAACGACTTTAATTTAGTGTTAAAGTGTTCAAACATACCTATTTGCAGATCACAGTCGTAGGCGCAAATATCTTCCAATTCATTACTTCGACTCAAACAAGGTTTTAATACAAAAATTAAAATAAAGTTCAGTAGTATAAACGTTTTAAGATGCATATTTTCAGAGCACTGCAAATTTTAGCGATTCGCACAATCAACTGGATAAAACAAGACTGAGAGATGTGCTGCTAATGAAGAACTTTTGCTTTCTTAATAATATATATGCGTACATACAAATTCCTGAGATATAAATATAATTTTGTATATATACATATTTATATGTACATTGTGGTTTCAAATATTCATACGATAAACATAAAACTATATGATTGCCCAAATGGAATCATTGCTTTTTTGTTTATACAACCGAGAACATTTGCGCTCGCGCAACATTAAAACTTTGTTGGCATAACAGCATCAAGAAATCGAGAAAAGGAAACATAAATACAAATGTAAATAAACTTCGTCTTCTTCTTCTTATTTGGCGCTGTAACCGCCTAAGCGATTTTGGCTGAGTTCAAAAAAGCACGCCAGTCATTTCTCTTCTGAGCCAACTGACGCCAATTGGAAATGCCAAGTGAAGCCAAGTCCTTCTCCACCTGGTCCTTCCATCTCAGTGGGGGCCTTCCTCTGCTACCACCAGCGGGTTCCGAGTTGAAAACTTTCAAAGCAGGAGCGTCGGTATCCATTCGAACGAAATGACCAAGCCAGCGGAGCCGCTGTATTTTAATTCACTACGCTATGTCTCTGTAGCTGTAAAGCTCATTCAGCTCATCGCTCCATCGTCTGCGGTACTCGCCGTCGCCAACGCGTAAAGGCCCATAGATCTTCCGCAAAATCTTTATCTCGAATACTCCAAGAGCCGCCGCATCGGATGTTGTCATTGTCCATGCTTCTGTGGCATATACCAGCACGGGCATGATGAGTGACTGAGAGGACGAGAGAAGACTTTACTCCTGAATTGCCTACTCAGTCTAAAGTAGCGCCTGTTGGCCAATGTGATTCTGCATTGGATTTCCATGCTGACATTATTATCGGTGTTAATGCTGGTTCCCACGTAAACGAAATTCTCTACTTTCTCGAACTGTCAACAGTGACGTGGGTGCCAAGGCGCGAATGTGCTGACTGTTTTTTTGATGACAGGAGATACTTCGTCTTGTCCTCGTTTACCACCAGACCCATTCGCTTTGCTTCCTTATCCAACTTGGAAAAGGTAGAACAGACTTCGCGGTTTTTGTTACCGATGATGTCGATGTCATCGGCATAAGCCAGCAATTGCACGCTCTTGTAGTAAATTGTTCCTGAGCGGTTCAGTTCTTCTTATTATCTTCTCCAACATCAGATTAAAGAAGTCACATGAAAGACAGTCGCCCTATCTGAAGCTCCGTTTGGTGTCGAACGGCTCGGAGAGATCTTTCCCAATTCTGACGGAGCTGGTGGTATTGCTCAACGTCATTTTACACAGCTGTATCAGTTTGGCGGGGATGCCAAATTCAGACATAGCGGCGTACAGGTAGCTCATTTTAGTGCTGTAGAAAGCGGCTTTAAAGTCGACAAATAGGTGTGGTGAGTGTTGATCCTTTTCTCGCGGGTCTTTTCCAAGATTCGGCGTATTGTGAATACCTGGTCTATGGTGGATTTTCCAGGCCTAGAGCCACACTGATAAGGCCCAATCAGTTCATTGACGGTGGGCTTCAGTCTTTCACACAATACGCTCGATAAGACCTTGTAACCTATGCTTAGAAGGCTGATCCCGCGGTAGTTGGCGCGAATGGCGGGGTCGCCTTTCTTGTGGACTGGGCAGAGCACACTTAAATTCCAGTCGTCGGGCATGTGTTCATCTGACCATATTCTGACCAAGAGTTCATGCATGCACTTTATCAACTCCTCGCTACCGTACTTGAATAGCTCAGCTGATAGGCTGACAGGCTGTCAGTTCCAGCAGCTTTGTTGTTTTTCAGCCGCGTTATTGCTATTCGTACCTCGTCATGGTCAGGCGGAGGAACATTGACTCCGTTATCATCGACTTCTCCACAACTTTCCGTGCTGCTACCATTCAGTAGCGTGGAAAATTGTTCCCTCCATAATTTAAGTACGTTCTGAACATCAGTAACTAGGTCGCCATTATTGTTCTTACAGGGGTACGCCCTGGTCTTGAAACCTTCCGTAAGTCGCCTAACTCTCTGCTAAAATTGTCGGGCCTTCTTCCTGTCGGCCAGCATTTCAAGATCTTCGCAATCACGTATTTCGGCCTCTCTCTTCTTATTGAAGTTATCTTTATTTTATACTACTACGTACCAGAGCTGTTAAGTAATGATTATAAATTGTAATGATTACAGATTTAAATCATTATTTTTTTTAAATTTGAGAAATTATTAATTACCATCATTTCCACTTTTAAATTAATTATTACCGATTACCATTAAAAAGAATAAAAAATAATCATAAATTTAGCAAATTAGAAAAAAAATTAAAAATAATCAAAAAAACTAATGGGATTAGTTTTACAATAAAATTATTTTTTTTTTATTATTTTTGATTATTTATAATTATGTAAATTATTTTAAACAAAATGTATTGTTCAGACGGAAAAAATGTTTTGTCGACAAACGTATGCATGTAACTGTGAAATACGTTCTTTCAAATGATGAGGTATTCATTAGGAATGTTAATCCCTAGATCCCGGGATCCCGGTCTTTTTTAAGTCTCGGAAATCCCGGGATTATTTGCCTGGAATCCCAGGATTTTCAGGATTTGTAAATTACACTGGTGGCAATAATAGAAACGCTTTATTCTCAACAGTTTTGCCTATATTTCTTTTTGTTATTTAATATTTAACATTTTTGCTTACAAAAAAATCAATATATTAGCCAAACCAAGGGCCAAATATAATAAAATTGCGTTCTTAATTTTTCTCTCTGATGTCTGGATTTTTTAAAAGAACTTTGAAATTTGAAGGATATGAGTAATGCAAAAAATGATTTAAAAATTTCAGTGGTTTCAAATGAAAGAGAAGATTCTGTATAGTTAAAACACATTACATTTTTTGGTGCGTAAGGGACGGGTAGGTATTGAAAATACCCTTTCATAATTTTATCCTCGAACATCCTTGAAATTTTTTAATTCTTATTTTGGAAAATGTTGTGTGTTAAAGACTAATTTTATTAGCTTAAAAAAATAAAATATATTAAAGGGGCATTTTCAATTCCTATTCGTCCTTGCGAACGTAAAAAAGTTATTATTTTGTTTATATTGCACTGAATTTTTTAAAATTATTTTTGAAATTAACCATATCTTTGAAATTATAACGGGATTGAACCAACGACATCCCGAAAATCCCGGGATCGTAAAAATCGAAACAATTAACATCCCTAGTATGCATTTATGTTAGATATGTATGTGTATTCCGCTACTTTAAGCATGTCATACCATCAGAAACCAAACAAGTATGTTTCTTTACAACGAAATCGGACAAATAATTAAATATTATTAAAAAATAATCAAAAGTAATCACCAATTTTAATCAACTACTTTTTTTTGAATATTTTCGATTATTATTGATTATTTTTTTAATGACAAATAATCATGATTGTTTTTTGATTAATAAATTAATTGAATTATTCATTACGATTACCGAACATATGTAATCGTTTTGATTAGTAATCGTTATCCAAAGTTAACAGGTCTGCTACGTACATATGTACATTAGACTGCAACACTCCCCATAATACAAAAAGAAAACAAATCGGTACGGTGTTTCCATTGGAATTATAAAATCTATTATATTTTAAAACTTCCACCAAAATGCTTCGGAAAAATATTAAGATTTAGGTGAGCTGGACCCATTTGAAAATACCTCCAAAAATAAAGTTTTTTATGAATAAAAATAGTTTCTTAAAGATTTAAAAAAAAAAAATCCCCTCAAACGAAAAAATGATTTAAGTTAAAAAAATTTGCATAAAAATATTAAAAATTATTAAAATTATTAATTTTCTACGGAATCGTAATAATGAGATTTTTGATGCTGTTTTTTAATTTTTTTAAAGATTCCGCTGAAAAGATTTTTAAATGTTTTTATGCAGATTTTTTAAGCTTAATCTGTTTTGCCATCCGAGAGGATTTTTTTCAAACTATTTTTATTCATAAAAATTTCCAATTTTGGAGGTACATGTTTTCAAATCGGTCCAGCTCACGTAAATCTTAATATTTTTCGGAAATATTTTTGGTGGACGTCTTCAAATATAAAAGATTTTGTAATCCCGGCGGAAAACCCGCAACTTTTTTTGGTGATGCAGTCTAATGTACCTACATATATCGTAGACTTTTTTTTTACAATTTTGTACCAAAGTAAAAAATTGAGAAAATATTTGCTCAGTAATCATTAATTAAATACATCAAAACCCATTTTATGCCTTGTGATACTAGAAAGCGCTCATAGAATTAACAAAAAAATTGTACAATAGCATTTATTAAAAAGCGTCAAAGTCCAACTTTTCTAATCTCGTTATTACAGTGGACGAAAAAATTATAGCCGCTCCACATATTGATAAGTTTTAACTTTTAATATAGTTCCCTTTTTAACAAAGACCAAGTATCAGGCTTTATACTGCATTAAAAAAAATTACTCAACAAACTTTCAAAATGCTCAACTTTTACGTCGTCACTTGAAAGACTCTAGGTCTCAAAATTGTAACGTGAGTAACTATATATTTTATTTATTTTTTATTTTATTCAGTAGTTTAAATACGAAAATTGGGCATATTAAATATACCTAAATTAGTAGTATATAAAGATCTCTTGACCTTTTCTGAAAATATTAAATCTAAAGCTAAATGTGCGTTTGACTCATAAAATTTTGTCTCCATGAAATTTGCATTATTTAAAAATATTCACAAAGTCATTTTAGTTTTATAACTTTTCATCTTAAAATGAAAAATGTTTCATTGCCAACCGCTTAATACATTTTTCCGTTGGCCGAATCATCATTTGCGCAAACTTCAAGGACTCACCCCTTTTTATACCGACCCAAGTAACACCTTGGCCGTTGTCTTTTTGAGAATAGTCGCCATTCAAATTGCTGAGAAAAACGGTATTTAAAATAGGTATGTATGTAAATCTATGCGTAAATGTGCAAAATACACTTCAATTCACCTCATATAACACTCTGTGTACCACCAAGCTCCTCTCCAACGTTCGGCACAATTAATACCAGGGTTTGCATCATTATCTCGATCGAATGTTGAGAACTTACTGCCTTTATGATACCTTAAACCGTGTCTAGCATTTCCTGTGTAATTACCAAGTGTTCGCAAAACATAATCTTCCTCTTCGCTACCAATGACGAACAAATCATATTTTGCATAGTACTTTGTGCCATTGGACGCTTCCATTTTTATATACAACTCTTGTTCACAACTTGCGGTTAGAGCGTGCAATTTATTCAAACCAATCCAATAATTGCCCGACAATTCACCAAATCCTTTCTTATATTGTTGCCAATCTCGATAGAAGTCCACATCCGCGCTTACTCGTCGCTGGATGACAATCCAACCGCCAAAGTCGGTATCCTCATCACACCACACCTTGAATGGCTCATCACCAAATCGCTGATATTTTATTGTATAGATGCCACTTTTAAACGAGCCAGCGGCTGCTTTCATGCAATTGGTGGGCAGACTTTGGCTATTCGATAAGAAACGAAATTTTAAAAATTAGTTAACCTTCGAACTGTCAACTTTAACACCACACTGCGTACTCATTACCTTTTTCGCTCAGTTTGTAGGCGCAAATTTTCTGCCTGAATTTGCTTTACAAGTTGTTGCAACGACTTTAATTTAATGTTAAAGTGTTCAAACATACCTATTTGCAGATCACAGTCGTAGGCGCAAATATCTTGCAATTCATTGTTTTGACTTAAACAAGGTTTTAATACAAAAATTAAAATAAAGTTCAGTAGTATAAACGTTTTAAGATGCATATTTTCAGAGCACTGGAAATTTTAGCGATTCGCACAATCAACTGGATAAAACAAGACTGAGAGATGTGCTGCTAATGAAGAACTTTTGCTTTCCTAATAATATACATGCATACATACAAATTCCTGAGATATAAATATAATTTTGTATATATACATATTTATATGTACATTGTGGTTTCAAATATTCATACGATAAACATAAAAATATATGATTGCCGTAATGGAATCATTGCTTGTTTGTTTATACAACCGAGAATATTTGCGCTTGCGCAGGATTAAAACTTTGTTGGCATAACAGCATCAAGAAATCGAGAAAAGGAAACATAAATACAAATGTAAATAAACTTCTTCTTCTTCTTCTTATTTGACGCTGTAACCGCCTAAGCGGTTTTGGCCGAGTTCAAAAAAGCACGCCAGTCATTTCTCTTCTGTGCCAACTGATGCCAATTGGAAATGCCAAGTGAAGCCAAGTCCTTCTCCACCTGGTCTTTCCAACACCTGGAGGAGACCTTCCTCTTCCTCTGCTACCACCAGCGGGTTCCGAGTTGAAAACTTTTAGAGCTGGAGCGTCGTTGTCCATTCGAACGACATGTCCAAGCCAGCGGAGCCGCTGTATTTTAATTCACTACGCTATGTCTCTGTAGCTGAAAAGCTCATACAGCTCATCGCTCCATCGTCTGCGGTACTCGCCGTCGCCAATGCGTAAAGGCCCGTAAATCTTCCGCAAAATCTTTATCTCGAATACTCCAAGAGCCGCCGCATCAGATGTTGTCATTGTCCATGTTTCTGCGCCATATAGCACCACGGGCATGATGAGTGACTTATGGAGTGTGGTTTTTGTACGTCAAGAGAGGACTTTACTCCTACTTGCCTACTCAGTCCAAAGGATTTCCATGCTGACATTATTATCGGTGTTAATGCTGGTTCCCAAGTAAACGAAATTCTCTACTTTCTCGAAATTGCAACTGTCAACAGTGACGTGGGTGCCAAGGCGCGAATGTGCTGACTGTTTTTTTTGATGACAGGAGATACTTCGTCTTGTCCTCGTTTACCACCAGACCCATTCGCTTTGCTTCC